>NC_034413.1:41600475-41849742 GCF_002078875.1 Numida meleagris | reverse complement strand
AGAGGAGAGGAGAGGAGAGGAGAGGAGAGGAGAGGAGAGGAGAGGCTTATGCAGCTCACTAGTACAGGAGATGGTGAGCAAACAGCCTTGCTCAGGGGATGCCAGACAACACTCATTAATTACAAGCAAAGAAAAAATGTGTGTTGTTGTCTCAAATACAATGAGAATCCTTGGCTCCTCTTTTGCATGTTTGTTAGCTTGTTAATAGGATACCTGTCGTTTAACACTTAAAACACACCCTCACGCGCATCTGCAGCTGGTCATTTATTAGAACAAGTTGCCTCTCTTTCTATCTGACATGCTTCTCCCCTATCCAGAAAATGGTTCAAACCGCACCATCCAGGGCAAACTGTAATTGATGAATAAATCTCGGAAAAGCAATTTTGCTCTCTGCACATTATGCAGCCAATTAACTTTCCTGACATTGAGAGCCACGTTTATTTACTAGCGACAGGCCCAGAGAACTGCTGGAGGAAGGACCCACGGGAGAGTTGGACCTACTGGAAACCCATGAATAAACACTTATTTATTTACATTATTCATATGGTGAGTGAGAGACATTTCTCTGCTTCTTCCCGTTCCAGAACCTGGAAGGAAGCGGGGCTGTGAGTGCAAACAGAGCCGGGTTTGGTGCTGCTGTGCTCCTCATCTTTTCCCTTGCAGAAACTCACGGAGGTGTCTGCAGCTGTTCCCCTCACAGCACGCATTTCATTTTATCTTCACAGAAGAAAAAGAAACGTCAGTTGCTATCTTTTATTAGATGTTATTCCAGGCAGTGCCTGGCAGGAAGGCGCTTGTGGAGACAACTGTACTGGCGGTTTGGGCTGGAGAGCCAGCCTGTCAGCAGATTGAATCTATTACAAATGCTATCCTCAAGACGTCATGCGGGATCCAAACTTCGGACCTGCAACTCAGCACATATTTCATCTGCAACACTTACAAAACACCCGCGTTCTCCACTGTACTCTGCTCCATCTCTTTGGTTTTACTCTACCCCCAAATTTGCCACATGCCCCAGATTGTACAGGGGTGAGCACAGCGGGACGTCACATGCTCAGCAAGTCAACCTACAGTACACATGGCTGCGAAACTGCAATTTCATGCCAGAATAAGGCAGAAACTGTAACCATCATCAAATAATACAAAGTAAAAGCACACAGAAGGGTAGTTTTGGTCATGGGGATATTATTCCAATAGTAGACGGACTGAGTCTGTCTTGGTTTTATCACTACGTGCCTTGAGAGCTTGCTCTCCTCACAGATAAATGGAAATGTCTTCCACAAGGGCAAACTCACACCAGCCAGAAGCAGCAGGGAGCAAAGCATAAGGTCAGCGTGCGGGGAGACTCCATCAATGGACCATCCACTCAGCTGCCACTCGGGGGCAGGGGGCTGGAAACGTGGTTCCTTGGAGCTGGGAGGAGAAGGACAGATTGTCATAAAAAAGCCCAGGACCCATGGAAGGCTGAAGAACAAAAAAATGAGCACATTGTGTCCAAAGAAAGTTCAACAATTTTCCCAGCTCATTGAATTGTGGGAACTTCACTTTTCCAGGGAATAACTATGCTATTTTTAGCTTTTTTATTATACAATTTGTCACAAGCTGTCTCAGGAGACTATCAACAACCAGTTTCAAACAGCATCTGACCACAAACACTTCTCCACATGTGATTTAGAACATCTGGACCACGGAGGCAGCTTTCAACGCATGCCAGCAGCGCGTTTCTTCTTGCTTCCATCTTCACATCCGTTGTCCAAGTGCACGTAGAAAGCAGATTCACAAACTCGAAAGCTACAACCATACCTCCATGCTCTGTGCTCACTCTGAGGGGCTGGGAGAGCAGACGCTGTGCTGCTGGAAGCAGAGGGCAGCGGATTGCTGGTAGCGCATTCCAGGCATCGCCGAGCTGCCGCAATAGATACATCACGTCCCTAAGGACAGGGGATGGGATCTGGGCCTGGAGGAGTGCCAGCACTGCGTTCACACCATCATCGCATCTGCAGGTCAGGAAGGGAGGTGCATGCTCCTCTGCTACGTTCCAGCTGTGGGCACCAGCTCTGGAAGGATCCAGCCACCACAGGAAACCTTGCTAGAGAGCCTGGGTAGATAGAGTGTAAACTCACAGAGCAGTTCTTCAATACATCTGAGAAGGGGATGGGAAGATATGAAAAAGGAATCCAAGCAAATAGCGGAGGAAATGACATTATGATCCCAGCTGGAAGCGCTGTAATGATCCGCTTGGTGTCTGCGTAGAAACCTGCATGAGAACGGAGAGATTCGGGCTCCTGTGGAGCCAGCGAGGGTTTAACATCAGCTGGAGGGGATGAAGGTTTCGCACAGTCATTAATTTTGTGTTCCTCTTTAATTTCCCTTCATAATCCTCACATATGTGGTCCTATCACACTGCAATCTACATTCCCACTACCTTCTGCCTTGCAAGTCTGGGTTCCCCACAGCCGACCAAATCTGGGATCGTTGGGACAGATGCTGTGGTGCTAACCCCAAACTAATCCCTACGCTTAACGCTGCAGTGTGACAGTTCAGTGGGCATAGGGGCAGGGGGAAATCTCTCCTCTGCCAGTCACACACAGAAGCTGCTGGCCCACGTCACACCCATGGGCAGCAGCTCCTCTGCCACTCGAGGACAGCTTGCCCTGCTGCTCCCACTACCAAAACCAGAACCGCACCAGGTACGGGGACTGCGGCCCTGTGCTCAAGCAAGGCAGAGCACTTTAATCCCGTTTTGCTCCAATCCCTTTTCAAAACCTTTTTTCCCTTTTATTTTTATTTACACACTACTTTAAAAGAAATTCCCTGCGCCCTAGCAGAGGGATGGGTCTCACATGAAAGGGTCTGTGGGACTCGCTGGGTGACATGAGAGAAGGGAACATCTGGCAACACAAAACCAAGCATCAGGAGAAAGCCACACCAAGGGAAGCTTCTAGTAATGCTACAGGCCAGGATTAGCACATTGCAAGTCTTCTTCAGCACAGAAACAACATTAGAGCAAATCTACAAAGGGCTTTGCTCGTCCTGGAGGAAGCTGCAGGTCCCCACCCACGGCATCCTGGGGTCTGGCAGCTGACGAAGAAACGCTACCGTCTTTGGAAAGCGTTTCCTCACCCCATTTCTACAGAAAAGCCTGAAGCTTAAAGCATGGTGCCGAACGCTTCAGAGCAACTCTAGCTCTCCGAGGGGGGGGGGGGGTTGCTTTGTTGCTCTGGGCAGGGAACTGGACTGCTCAGCCATGTGCCCCAAGCAGGTCACCTGGCCCCACAGGGCATCCCTGGCATGAGGTGCTGGCCCCATCCCACATGGATGGATGGATGGTCCTCCTTCCTTTCCTATTTATTTCACTTAAACCTGAGAAATCCTACCTCCACCTCATCAGAGGGAGAAAACCACCTGAGCAGGATCAAGAACCACAACCCAGAACAACACAGTGCTTGGGAGCCCAGCACACGACGAACACCTCTTGATGTCAATCTAATAATGCTTCCTAAATACTGCCTTCAGACAGGAGCCCAGACTCTTTGTATAAGAAATCTCCATGAAGAAATGTAGGATGCAATCACTCATTAGGACCTTTCATTGCAATTAAAAGCTCTTCCACAGCTTTTGGACTCCATTACTAAAAATGAGATGTTAATCCACAGGTGATGGTGGTTTTGATCAGGCAGCATCATGCCTGGAGCCTTCATGGTTAAACTTATGCCAAGGTCCTGCTCCGCACCTATGGCAGCATGCAGGCAAGTAACAGCCAAGTTGAGATCTGCAGCTATTTTGAGCTTCTCTGTGTCTGCATATAAATGAGTTCCCTCCTTTTGGCACCGGGGTTTGAAAGCATGTGTTTTGTGCTCCGACAGGTTCCTTTTTTCAGGCTACAAGAAGGGCAGGCAGACAGCAGCTTGAGAGCCGCGCAGTGCATCAGGCCAGCAGGGACTTCAGCACAGCAGCTTTGAGCGCTTTTCTCTTCTAACAGAAAGAGACAGAGCAGGGAGAGAGCACACAGCAACAGAAGCTTTTCATGTTTCAGGCTTTGCTTTTGCTTTGTGTTGGAGTTTTGGGAAACACTGATGATACTGATACAGCCAGCAAATCAGCTTGAGAGGGAACAAGGCACCTTTCATGAGAAACAGCTCTTGGTTAGAAGGGAAATAAAACATCTTCTATATGGCTGCAACCAAGATGCCAACATGCGGAGGTAGATAATGGAAGAAAATAACCCGAAGAAAATAAATTGCTGCTTTACACTTGAGACATATGCCTCCCTCCATTACCACAGAACATCAAAGCAGGAGGGAATGAGGACAGGAGGAAACAAGAGTCAGTTCACCATCAGATGCCAGTGTCTTAAAGGTTTAGGCTGAAGGACAGAGGGAATCTGTTTCTTTTAGGACACAGTTTCATCAGCTGATCACAACTAAAGTTAACCACAATGCTCTCAAACTCATTCTAAGTTAAAACTTTGCACACTCAGCTCATCCCTGTGCACAAGGGAGCAGGAGTGGAGCTGGAGCTAGTTGGTAATGAGCTGGCACCAAGTTTGACATTCTTCTCCCAATGCCAATGCCCTTACAGCCCCAGCTTATCCTAAGCAAATGCAGCCAGACATGAACAAGATCCCTTAAAATGAGACAGGTTCATAGGAGCACTCTTTTTCAGCATTGCATTCCAGTTAGTACTTTGAGAGTGGCTGGTCCAAATCTGCCACAATCTATGTCAATACATTTTTACAAGAGTGATTACTAGCAACTGTAAAACCACGATAATTCCCTATCTTCTGTATGCTCTTCTTAAAAACTGCAGAAGAACTGAGAGAATCCGTGCTGTGGAATGAGCAAGTATGGTGGTCAATACTATCCTGCAAGAAAGATCGTGACTTTTCCATGCAGCAAGATGCTCCAGCAGAAGCAAGTGGTGCTCTGCAAACGCGCTACCTCTCCTCCTTACCTGCACACTCCAGGAAGAGATACTCCAGTTCACTGCAAAGTGGGAAGCAGCGGAAAGCAGAAGGTGATGGAACAGTGACATAACATGGGATTATTTTAAAGTGCATGATTAGATGCAGTACCCAGAGAATTTTCATCACTTTGGAGGGTTTTACAAACACTGGCAGAATTGTTCTCCCACTCATAGTCAAACGTGTGTGTAAGCTGCAGAACACCCTAATAACAACAGAAGCTAGGTAGGGGGAAACCAGGATTCTTCCACCAGCAATGCTAGAAATCATTTAAAATTTCCACTTGTCTGCATTGTCAGTATCCCTTGAAAACACTTCCAATTCTGTCTTTGAAACATGTTCTCTGGGAAGTTCTGATGTCCAAAGAAGTGTAGACACAGGCACCCTGCCCATCGCTGTCACACTGCAGCGCAATCTTCTGCAGTAACCACAACCATTTCCTAGAAAACATGGAAAATCATTTGTTCTTCAAGATTCCTCTTCAGAGGAAGATCTGCACTGAAACAGGTTTCTAAGAATCACCCAAAGACGTGCTGCTTTTCAAGGAACCACACACACCTCTCCGAGCCACGTGGCTGCGCTGCGTGTATGCAAACCCACTAACCACACTCTGTAGGTTTGAAGCCAGCAAGAAAGATACAGATAGAGAGAAAGCATAGGTCTGGGAACTGATTTTTATTTGATTCTGGATATTTTCAAGAAACAAATCTCTCTCTTTTTTTTTTTTGTTTTAAGGCCCCTTGCCCAGCAAGTGATGACAAATGAAAATTTACAAGTGAAATTTTTGATGTGTAAGGTTAGCACCACAGGAGTGATCTTCTTTTCACAATTCAATTTGATAAGTTATAAAAGAAGACAGAGGAAAAGAAAGAAAAGCTGACCTTGCATTTTCATCTTCAACATCCTAGATACTTAAATGTAACATCAAAATGCCACGGCTCAACTGGCATATCCAAATCGTTCAGCAACACTCACACTGTACATTATGAGACATTTAGGTGACAAACAGCAACTATCACAACGTACAAGCTAATAGGCAAGGCCAAAATGGTAAAGCTCCAGGAAAAGAAATGAAACAACAGAAAACAAAGCGAGGAATTTGCCATTCTTCCAGTGTTACGCTAGTATGGCTAACACAACCTGCTGCAGAGATTGAAAAAAGAAAAGGGATGTGTGTGGATCTGGCTGGGATGGAGCTCATTTCATGGGTCAAACACCCTAATGCTACCCTGCAATACTCTCATTTCATGGGACAAACATCCAAATGTACATCACCTAAACTCTCTCATTTCCTACCTGCATACTACAGGAGTACATTAGGCTTTGACTGATTGTTTTCCTCTATTTCTATTCATTTTAAAATTCATGGTTCTTACTGAAAGGTCTTCAAAGAACAGTTTTACAAACCCTCAGTCTTTACCAGGCAGGAATCTTAACACAGAATTTAAGAGATTTAAATCTAGCAGTTGTGTGAAGTCCTCTTAAGGCAGCAGAATAATTACTTTGAGGTATCCTAATTTTCCATTATAACTTGATGCTAAGACTTCCTCTGCAAGCACCTCTAATGACAAAACATCTGAAATGCTTTAAATTCTACTAAATGATTAATCTGACTCAGCTATTTATAATTTTTTTTAAAAGGGTTCAAATTTGGACCATAATGAAGGAGAGGTGGACACCCCGTCCCTGGAGATACCCAAGGTCATGCTGGAGGGGCTCTGAGCACCCTGATTGAGCTGTGGGTGCCCCGTTCATTGCGGGGGAGTGGGACCAGATAGCCTTTAAGGGTCCCTTCCAACCAAACGATTCTGTGATTCTATGATTTTGTCATAGTTTGGAAAATGTGTCTTTTGATTGCCCCACCTTTCCGCATAAGTAAAGAGTTATAACAATTGCTTTGTATAGAAATTATAGCAAAACCCATCTACTTTAATCCCAAAGAGAGATGCAATACAACCGAGAACAGCTTTTTTTTTTCAGACTGATGAGGAAGCCAACATTAATACCAGAGTATCAGCTGCTGTACACAGTTTTAACACGGAGCGCCAACACCAGCAGAGGAGCCTTTACAGCACTACTGGCACCAGGAGACTAATGAGACACTGAACTTTTCTTTTTCTTTCCTTTATTTATGCTTGGACTTCCAGCACTGCACATCAGGTACTCAGGGTCTTCATCTGTCCTATTTCAGACTGCAAAAATACAATGGTTTCTCCGCTGTCCTTGCATCAACAAAGCAAACAGTCACATTCAACAAACCCTTCACGTGAGTAGTTACTTCTGTCTTAAAAACGCAGCTCCTCTTAAGGATTTCACCTAATGCTCCTGGCTTATAAAGATTAAGTGCAATTAGTTACACTGAAAGTTCATAACGTAGCTCTTGGATTGTATTTCTGTGCACACATTTACATCAGGCACACAAGTTATATAAAATAGCTTGGAGTACAAAAATACGGCTACAACATAGGGATACCAAACAGCACAGAATTAAAACAGTTTTATTACTGTAATATCAATTTATATACAGACCCTCCGATTCAGGAACTTGTAATTCTAAGTATTCTTCCCAAATTGTAGTGTACACTCTAAAAAAACTGCAAATTAACAACACAACTCTACTTTAACCTCTATACTGTCTATGCAGGCTGCACCAATCCTCTCTTGCACACAAAAATGTATTATAAATAATTTTTCACAAAATGTCATGTGTGTTTTATTGCACATTGTACATGCCAATATCTAAAGGAAAGGCTCAAAGCCTTTGCTTGATAACGAGCGGTTTAAATACCTAGCAGTACTGTGTCATGAATACTATTGCATTTTTCAGGCTCTAAACTTACCTGATAATTTAAAGAAAAAAGCAGAACAGAAAATGTTTCAGACTGTGTCTGTTGTGAGTGAAATAAGCATCTTTAAATTTTACTCTGAGTTTTACTGTATAAAGGCATTACAAATATCTGAACTAATTAAAAATCCTGTTTGAAAATTTCTGCTTTTTTTTTTCCTGTTTGTTTTTTTTTTTTTTACTGAAAAAATTATAAATGTAGCTGCTTGGATAATCACGTGTTCCTTCTGTTTTGCAGAATTAGGCGTTCCCATGCTGTATGTACTAAAGGATTGAGCTACATAGGTCCTAGTGTTAGCTACAAGGGTTGGTGCCTGGTCTCAGCTCCCCCCATCTCTCCAGTGGCGGTGGCGAAGGAGGAGCCCATCAGAACACCGCAGTGGGTCGGTATAAGGACACTGGGCACAAGTTGCCACTAAGCCTCAAGGTCATGTACGGTTTCTGTTAAGCGGATCTCTAGACTAAGGAATATGAGTAATTTATCAATAATATGTGGGTTTATGGTATGCTGCATTAAAATATGGCCACTAAACAAAAAGAATGATTCAGGTATGACAGGTAACTTGCCAGCTGGTAAAAATGCCCCACTGGGTAAAAATCTGCATGTTGAGGGTTAAAACTATGGCATGAAGGATAAGATTAAAAAGTCAATGGATCCAATGTTTTGCCAGGGGCTTCTAAAGCTATTAGCCATCAACAGCTCCAGAAAGGGATAAAACCAGCAAAACCAAATGACTAAAATTGCACTATTACAAAGAAACAAGTCCATGGAAGGGAGTCACCAGCTGCAGTTAGGGGACAGCCACTTCAAGAAGCCGGTTGTTTTTTCGTTTGCAAGTTGGGATGTTGCCATTTTTCTGGCTGCCTTGTATGAACTTCACACACACTTTGTCTTGTCTAAACTGGACCAGAAACCTAGGAGAGGGAATAAAATGCATGTTAGTGAAAGGTGGAAGGAACACACGGGAAGTCTTTTTGAAGGCCATTCTTCCATTCACTGCTCTAACTACAAAGAGACACTGGAGAAGAGAAGGCTGTCCGGAGAAGGGCAGGCTGTGAGGAGACCTCACTGCAGCCTTCCAGTATCTAGAAGGGGATTATAAACAGGAGGGGAATCAACTTTTTACAAGGGTAGACAGTGAAAGGACAAGGGGGAATGGTTTTAAGCTCAAGGAGGGAAGGTTTAGATTGGAAGTCAGGGGGAAGTTCTTCACAGGAAGAGTGGTGAGGTGCTGGAACAGGCTGCCCAGAGATGATGTGGATGCCCCGTCCCAGGAGGTGTTCAAGGCCAGGTTGGATGGGGCCCTGGGCAACCTGGTCTAGTACCAGATCTGGAGGTTGGGGGTTGGAACCTGATGATCCTTGTGGTCCCTTCCAACCCAAGCCATTCTGTGATTCTATGACACTGGATACTGCATCCTTGGGAATTTTTTATAAGCAAGGTAATATAATTAGAAAGGAACTTGAAAGCATAATTAGACAGTATTTTACAATTTTTGGTCCACTATTTATACCCTATTTTAAGTTATCTGCAATGCATCAATGAATTAGGTACCTTTGAAAACTCAATTCTGCAGCCCTGTAGTCAAAGGAAAACATTAAATGTTTGTTTTTTGCTTTTTTTTGTTTGATAAAGCAATATATATAAAAACCAGTAAAGTAACAAATAAGGATACTATTTCTTGTACTTTCTTATCATGCGATAAGGAAATTAGTCATAGCTACGCATTCTTTGGATGAAAAATAAACATTTCTCCCACTTAAATATGGATAAACTGAATACATATATACATACATACATACATATATATATATATATATATAACTGGAGTAAGTGCCAAACATTTGTTAATTCCCTCAAAGACCAACACCCCAAAAACTTAGAAGTTCAGTAAAGCACAGCAGAAGCCACATCCCACAAAGAGATGGCTTTGTTCACAGAAAAAGCCACACTCAGTTGAGGACGATTGCTTTAGCCGAGCAGCATTTCAAAAGCTCAGCAGAAACTGGGATGAATGTTGAATCCTTAAGCCAGGGTGTCTCTGAATATCTCAATAAACAGGGAAAATGCTGTTAAATCTGTTTTATAGCTGAGACTCCCAGGCCCACAGAGTGCCTTCCTGCTGGCACATCGGAAATGTGCCGCAAAACAAAGCAGCATTTTAGCAGCTCTCTTATTTCTAATACTTAGCCCTCACAGCCTCCTGCTCAGCAATTAGGAAACCTCATTTCCTCCTCAGCAATATCCAGATTTAGATACTTCCTACAGTCTAGGGAAAATTAATCTGGATTTGACTCTTGTTATACTGGATGAGAAATTTTAATGCATTTGAACAACTGCTTTAAAAAAACCAATATGCTCATATGGAGTCTCACACTTCTCACTGATGGGAACAGCAAGATTAAAAGCAATAAACAGGGCAGTGCTGCTTTTTGGATCCCATGCAGCAGTCGCTGACCTAAAAAGTCCTTTGTAACACAGCAGATTTTCCCTTTTAGCATCCTTAAAATGTCCTCCAGCAGAGGCCAAGAACTTCAAAGAATTTGTCCTACATCCGGAAGCCACAAATCAAGCTGACGACGTGGCCCAGGGGAGGAAGCGGCCATGCCATGCTGCCCTGCAGCCCTGCTTTCCTGCCCAACAGCTCAGAGGCTCCGAAATTAACTTGTTCAGTGCTCCTTGCCAAGCAGGCAGCCACAGAATGGGAGTTGGTCTCAGAGCCACCACCTCTTGTCACCAACACTGCATTTTCCTCAGACTTTCCTAAGTTTTCCAGCCTTGCCAACAAGCGTGCCAGTAGTGCTGGTGGGCAAAATGCATCTTCTGATACAGCTGGCTCTGCTCCCGAGTCACTGCTCCAATAATTTATGTTAACACTGACTCAACACACTTCTGGATCAACAGCACTTTTGGTCATATACCTTCTCTCTCCAAAAAGTAGTGCACAGTAGTCAAAGTACGGTCACATTGTCTCCGCAATTCCTAGTGGTGCCTGTAACTAAACTCTGGCATACAGACAAGAGTAATGCGTTGATGTCAACAGAGATGACTGCTCAAAGAGAACAAACAAAACTTAAAATCATTTAGTCTGGATAAACTAGAGAGCAATGCACACTTGATTGGTTTTACTCTCCAAAGCAAGTAATCAAACCACATCCAAAAATACAAGACTTCCAGAAAGCAAACTTTTCCAGACCCAGGCTGGCAGGCCAGACTAGTGCATTGCACGCTTAAATTTCACTTCAGTAGTTTATTCCTTTGTAGCAATAACTGAAATACTAACTTAGAGAGGACAGTCACAACTCTTCTAGAGGCTAAAAAATCACTAACTTCAGCAGAAATGAAATAAATCACGTCTGGTAGCAGAACAATGGAAAATGGCAGATGTCATTTTCAAGGAAACAGCAAAATCAGTCTTTATATACACCCTCAAAGCTGATCAGATCCAAATTGTTATCACCTCCTGAGCTCTAGAATACTACCAGTGCTGTACAGTCAGATAAAAAAATTACATTTTCATCTGCAAAAAAATTATTTTGCTAACATTAAAGGTTTCCAAATGTTCTTCCTTATTAAAAATGAATAAACCCACAAAATCAACACCACTGAAATCAGGAGGTGCTTCACACAACAGACAATGGCGGGCTAAGTGATGGACTCCTATGGAACAGAATTCATGAGTCCACACAGAAAGAAATATCTTTATTCCATGATTATAAGCACTGCAAATTCAGACCTCACTTAAGGTCAAAATATGAAACCAAATCAAATAAAAAGAAATTCTAACTTGAGATACAATCTATTTATTAAAATAGGAAAAAAAAAATCCACCAAGAAACAAAATGAACCAACCAACCAAAAAAAAAACACAAACTCACAAGCCATAACCACACCAAAACACCAACCACTGGTGACTGAAACTCCATAAGAAGGAATTTTAAGAATATATTTTTCACCATCAGAATAAAAAAGGTTGAGCTTCACAGATCTACACTACTAGCACTGCTGTTACATGTGCTTTTGTTGTTTTCACTGGAACCTGGCACATGATGTCCACGCTAATTAATTGATAAACATCTCATAAGAGTATGCGAAGCTCTCATTTCACACATGAAAGGGTCTCCTCAAATGTAGTATCTCTTCATTGTCTCTCAAGCAGCATTTCTGCTTCACAGCTCTTCTTGAAACTATGTTAAGGACATTTTCTTTATTGACTTTTGAGAAAATAGGAGCCATAAGGAATACTAGAGATGAGTATCTATTGAAAATTGGATCCTTATTTATACGCACTCAGTCAAGAGAAAAGAAGCAGTAATTGCGAAGCAGTGTTCTGTTTCTCTAACACTAGATACTTGACTTTTTAGCACATTGCAATGAAAGAAATGTACTTTTAAGCAAACAAGAAACATACTCATCAGAAATCTCAATGTTGAGCTTCTGCTTGGTTTGGCTGAGAGTAGTGCGGTAAAGTTTAGTGGCCATTTCAATAAGGTGATCGCTGCTGAATAGGAAATCCCCTTTGCCAGCTGCTCCTGAGCCCTGGAACAGAAAGAAAAGGGGTTAGGATGACCAAAATCTAAAGCATGCAAAATATTAAATGCCAACAAAGCGGAATGCTTTACAAGGAGTCCCCCCTCTGCAGTCAAATAAGTCTTCTGTCTTGTAAATTAAACAGGGATGCTGTGCAGTGCTGAGGCTCAAAATACAGTTCAGTCTAAAATAAACTGTAAATTTGTTGATAACAATAAAAACCCCTCCTCAGCCTAAAGGAAGGTCACCATCAGCCGTCCTGCAACACTGTGGTGTTTCTGTCTGCCTCTTCTGGCCATGCCGCAGCAAGTTCACATTTCTTTTCCAGAAAGGAACAGGAACTAACTAACGCCACAACATTTGGAAGAAGGTGGTCAGTATGAAAAGACACTATATATAGCATTCCTCAAGTCCATTTAAGCCAGAATACAAATGCCAGCTTAATGATTTTAACAGAGCAATGCTGACAGCGCAGCGAAGCAAATATAGCACTGAACTAAGTTCTCTGGAGCAGAGTAACCAAGTGAGCTGTGCCATAATGTGAATTTCTTGGAATCACAAAAAGAAGAGAGAACTATTCTGCTGGTGTGTTAGGAAGAACTATACAAGCAGCTAAAAAGGAAAACATTGTCACTAGGTATAAGAAGCAGATTAAAGGAAAATGCTAATCCAAAAGAGGCTACAGTGAAAAATGTTCACAATTAAATTATCATTCAGGATGTAATAACTGTTCCCGCTTGGATCCAGGAGTCTTAAATCAACATTTTTGCAGATGTGGCAAAGTGAAAAAATAGCACTCTCAACTGGCAGGCTAACTGCTTTGAGCAGATGCTACAAGACGACCAGTAAGCCATTTTTATATTGCTATACTTCAAACGTGTATTACCATATGATGAAGTAATAACCAACCTCCTTGAGGTGCACTGCAAAGAAGCCATCATTTTGGGAACTCATGGACACTTTGGTAACATCTCCCAGCGGAACCTCTGACTTGATATTCCCCGACTTTTGATCCGCAAGGAGAACATTATTTTTGGTTAATAAGAAAATCCTGGACGTAGCCTGTGAAAATACAAAATTGCAAACCACTATCTACACAAAGAGGGAATCAGGCTTTACTGAGCACCCACTAAGACTACAAATCGTTCATAGAGTTAATAAGTTTGGCCCACGTAAATAAACACGAACATTTGATGTTCAGCAAAAACTGCAGATCAGTTAAAATTAGGTCAAATTTATTTGTGTGTCTAATTATAGATTGAGAAGCTTAGCTCATTTGGCACATATGCTTGGATATAAACAGTTTCTTTAATTACTAGCTTACAGTTATAAAAACCAGAAAATGAAAGTCAGGAACTGCAAATCAGAATAACCTCATTTCTCATGCAGAGAACAGTTGAACATGTAAAAAATAAATCCTTAAAAATACAACAGATCCAAAAATATACGTTGGAAGAATGTACTTAAAATCAAAGTTTCAAATAAGACATCTTACATTTGGTGTAAATCTATCCTAAAATATCATGATAATAAAATTACATAGTTTCTTCTCCTGTAAAATTTTAAAGAAAAAAATCTTAGCCATTAAGACTCCTGTCTAAAGCACATAGAACCACAGCTCATTATTATTATTATTATTATTTTTAACTTTGAGCACCATCTCCCGTGCAAGTTCAGGAAAGATATTGTCTTCATTTAATTACTCCGTTCTAAACTGAAAAATTAATTTGTCATCAACAACAGACAACCTAATTTCACTCCTACAAATGCATAAATGACATACACATCTTAGAAGCTGAGATCTACTAGTTGGAATATTTAGACAGATACAGTGACAACAATTACTAAGGGAGAACAATGCTTCCTGTTTTAATAAGTGTAATTTAAATGGAAAATCAGTTCTGTCTTGGCAGAAAAGAAAAAAAGTACCCTGCATATTTAACAGCTTTATCGAAATGATATTATAAACTTGCCTCTTAATTCCAAAAAGCTTTTGATATCAATCAGAAGGTGGGCACAGCTAGCAAAGCCTGCCATTTGTGGTTTTGAAACATATTAAAATGTGATCATCAGGGACTTGAAAGACATAAGTTTTCCAAATATTTCAATGAGAACAATATTTTCTAAATATTTATTTTCTTCAACTCGCAAACAGAAAAGTTTAGTACAAAGGCTACATTTAGTTTTGAACCAATATAGCCTGTTAACAGTTGATAAGATGTCATTTTTGCTTGGAAAAGCCACTGAAAACTATATGCCCAAACAAGGTTTTAGTAATCTAGATGTGAATGTACAGTGGGTATTGAGAATCACAAATTTACATAAATCCAACATTTGAAGAGTTGCCCTTAAAAAGTTGTGGGTTTTTTTTTCTTTTTTTTCCCATCTTGATACTATTACATGACGGAAATTAAATTTCCCTTGTCAGTTTATTTACAACAAAAGCAATATACCTTTCTGGATAAAGCAACACTATTTTATTACCTTCCCATTAGCTCTATTGATCTTATTCACAACTTCGGCAATAATGATTTTCTCATCCACAGCATCCTTCAGTTTTTTGTACTTGGGGTTCTTGCTGATCTCCAGGTAAGCCCCTTGGAACGGCTGCCCAACGCTGCAAAACCAAGAGAATCAGAGTTAAACACGAATCTGACACGAAACAGGCACTGCTCCAGGTTCTATGGAACCAGGAGGCGCTCCAAATACCACTTTCAGTGACACAACGCTGATGGAAGCTTCCTAATTTTGGATATGGCACCTGCCAGGGAAAGTCATTTGCCGCCTCATTATTAACAAAAGACCCAGAGCCAGAGCCAAGCAACCCAGAAACCTTTGCTTGCAATTTCTGCCTGTTTGAAACAATGACAAGGCAGAATGCTACGTTACTGTGTAACAGAATAATTAGAGCAATACATTGCTGAATGCAAATAGGGTTCGTATCACAGTGTTTGTTTATGCAATGTTATTTGTCCTCACTGCTGCTGTGGAGCTGGGAACTGCAGCTCTTCCCCAAGACACTGGGGGTGGCACACCAGCATTCATGCAGCGCAGAGGTGTTAGCATTAAATCCATGCCATGAAGGCATACCACATCCATTGGAAACAACTCGGGAAGTTACACATAGTGTGGCTACATCCCACAGCACACAATCCCCACAAAAGGCGAGAAGGGTGCTCAATGGTATGTGTTTTAGACACCCTCTCTCATATATATTAACGGCAAAGCATCAGTGAAGAATGAGAAATTCATCTCTGAAGACAGAAGTAGGATATTTCTTTTCCTGCTCTGGAAGCAATTCCAATTAAACAGGCCAAATTGTTACCAGTATCAGGCACATGTACATCTTTGTGTACGCAATCAGTTTTGATGTAAAATCTCCCAGTAACAGTCTGTTTGCGAAAACAGAGCAAATTCAACTTCCAAAAGAACAGCGGGTCTGCCTCTTTGCAGCATTTCAAAGAGACAATAATTCCCCCTGAAGATTCGCTGCTGCTTGTTAGATGTGTAGCTGCTCTTCGCCAAGATTCGCTGTTCTTGCAGCTCACCCCATCGTTACCTTAGGGCTGTGTAGCAACAGCTCCCCTATCAGTCGCTGCTTGTTTTGTTTAGAAGTCACTTTAACTAATCACTTTGATTAAATTACAGTCTAAGTACTAAATGCAAAGCTTTGCCAAGATGAGAGCCCAAAAGGAAACGCTACATTATCTGGAAAAGCACTGCCTTTTCTAATCACATCTCCAGCACACAGGGAGAGAAAAGGAAGGGCACTGGATTTTTAGTAATCACCAAAGTCCCACTCTGCTCTTAAATAATTACACTACACGCAGAAAATTAGCCACATTCTTCAAATCATTATCATTCCAACAAGTCAGAAACTTTATACAATAATTTCCTCCACCCTTAGGCCAATAAAAAATTCAACAGGAGTTAATCAGCTCTGAACACAGTTCACAAGGGAAAAAGAGATGGAAATGTTTCTAAATCAGTAAGGGATGGGGAGTGGGGAACACATTCTAACTTTCCACTCTTGTTTTGGTTTTTATTAATTAGCACTATGAAACCATAGTCACCGAAACCATAGGTTCCCTGTAGATTTTGTCCCTGATCAAGTGACGAATTAACAGTTACTCTCTATCACATTTACCACTTGGATAGAGATCACTCAGCTACATATGCTGCAAAATATTTTACTGTTCAGCCTTGGTCTTTTCTGTGTGTAAGTACCAAATGGTGACACAAAATCCCTTCCTTCCCACACTGATCAGACATGTACTGACCCATGGCAAACAAAAAGTCCAGGGGCAGCACCTTTCTCTTTTCCCAACAGCATAAAAAGGGATCACAAGGCAAATTAACATGCAAACCACAAGCTGACATACACAGCCTTTAAATAAGTGATCTGCTGAAGGCAAGAAACTGAGCCTATTACAGGAAATAAAGGAAATGTCTCAGTAAAAAAATGAAGAAAACAAACCAATAAAATGCACAAATATTGAAGCAGAGCCTCTCCATGCATGGAATTGGCCCCATCAACTGCTGCTAGATCCTGGCTCTGCCTCATTTAACAGTACTTTGCTCCTCTATCTTCAAACTGTGGCATACAAAAGAAATCTCTTTCAAGATGGATGATGCCTTTGTTTTCAATGAAAACATTATTTCTCAGCTCATACTTACTTAAAAAGTTCAAATCAATTTCTTTCAAAGACGTCCAACCTCTATTTTGTCATTTTATTGCATACAGAAAACATGCACATTGCTTAAGTAAAATCAGATACTGCTGCACTTTCCTGAGCAATGTTAGCTGTGTGGACACCAATGACAAGAAGTTAGCAGATCCTAGGTACTCGATAATCTGAGAAATCAAAAAACTTGTAGAGACATTTCACATTTTTTAATAGTTTCTAATAAAAAAAAAAGTAAAAAAGAATCTAAAATTTAAATAAATGCTTAAGCACTTTTTAGAAAATTCTCCTTTCAGAAAAAAATACATACGTGCCAATGCATATAACTTAAATTCCCCAGTCTTCACATCCGAGCATTACGCTGATGGTACTAATTTTGAAGATAAGAGCAGTCCCTGGCACGCCTCATCTAGGAGTAACGTGGTCACTTACAGCCTTTCAGTTGGCTTGGCACTTATGGGCTGCAGGAACCAATGCGATGGAAACTAGGGGAAAGGATGAGTTATTCCTTTCTACAAATTCTCCAAATTGTTACTGTGCAAGCAGGTCAGGGGGGGGTCAGAGCAACAAAACGTCATGGTTTTGGGAAAGAAGTGATCAGTATCATAGGATGAGAAGCTGCAGCAACAGGCAAGCTAACCTAGAGGCAAACTGAGGTCAGTGAAGTAAACGATGGAGCCATGATTGCTCAGCAGCCCCTACAGTAAAACATTATTGTGAAACTAGGAAAAGCTCTTTCCTGCCTAAGACAAAAAGCAAAATCATGCACAGCATCCTAAATCTATGTAAGGATATTGAATTTATCATACACGAAAAGCTGTGGAGTAGGTAATTACCTCGCTGGATATAAAGCCTTCTTGTCCTTGAAAAGTTCACTTGCTTCCAGTTTTTCTTCATATATAAGCTTCTGCTGATCTGTGAACTGGTCTCTGTACTTTTTACACTGCAAAACACGATGTGTCAAACAAAACAAAAATTATCCTTCCAATTCTGACCTGAAGCAGCAGCACCACAGACTAATGTTTGCTTATTGCTCAAGATGTACATTCTTTGTATGCTTTTGAGGTGACTCAGCTCCATTCTACATGGCACTAGTGCGGTAACAAGCTGCGGAGGTGTTTTCCTCCTCACCCGTTCTACATTCCTCTCAATTACACCAAAAAGAATCTCTACAACATCTCATTTAAGCACAACATGACTGGAATGCTGCATTAAAAGGGTTCACAGAACATGCAGTTGCACAATTTGGGATACTTACGTAAGTAGACAGAAAGAACAAAACATAGCTGAGAGGATAACTTCTGCAGGTTCAAAAGTGAAAATGGTTCCTTAGTAATGCACAGAAAACAGAGCCCACAAGCTCAGTAAAATGTCTCATCAGCACTTATGTTGATTCTCACTGTTCTCTCCATTCAAAGATCCAAAACAAATTTCAGCTAACCTCAGCTCATAAGTAAGAAATTCCTCTAAGTACCTCCAGTGTTGGGCTGAGAGCTAGTCCCAGCCCTGGCCACAGACACAAGGACTATAGGCTACCAATTAACAGGCAACAGGCATGTGGCTTTAATATTATTTTTTAATTAAAAGCCAATGGCAGGAAGCAATCCTCTTTCCCTAGCCCCAGGAAGAAATAGGCAGGATAGTTATACTCCTTGAAGGCCAAAGACAATGATCTTCCAAAGAAAGAAAATCATCCTGGCTGGAGTGGGAAGAAATGCTTCCTAAAAATAGGCTGTTCAGGAAGGAAACAAATCTGCTGACAATCATACAGTGAATTTCTGTATAGACTGGACCAGAACATGCCCTACCCTCCACAAATGGAAAATCCTCTTTAGTTCCTTGTGAGTTGAATCCAAGAAAAGGTAAGGTCTCGCTGGCCAGTTTTTATCTATTGGTGATAAAGAAGGCATCTTATTCTTCATTTCCAAGAAGTATTTCTGGATCTGCGATAAAATTGAAGCAAGATGTTTTATTAATGTTCAAATACCAGAGTTACTGAAATAAGTATGGCAAAGCAGATGCTGTGTGATTAAAAGCACCGTTACCAAACTGCAACTCTCAGCTTTAATAAACATCAACACAGAATTTAAAAAGCTGGCCATATTGGAAAATGCAGATTTAGATGTCATGAGTGTGACAAATGCTTAGTTAGTGCCACTCCCACACCTTCAAAACAGTATTACTATTATTCTTTCTCAACAACATCAGAACATTTATCAATTTTCCATTTGCTTAGCATGGACATTTCCTTACAAAGACCACCAAGGCTTCAAAACAACTGTTATTTTTGCAGGAAAATACACAAAAATTAACATATGCTTTGTATGAATATATACATACAAGTCTCTGAAGGGTAAATTCATAAATTTTTCTTCCAGCATTGGCTCTGAAGAATTTCCTGTACTCTCTACGGACCTGAAAAGTTAAACAAACCCCTCAAAGTGAGTACAAAGAATGAATTTGTTTTCACTGGTACTCTTATAAATCTTGATGGCAGAAAACAGTCAGAAAGCAGACAAACATGCAAAGTGTTCCCTGAAATGCAAACACTAAGTGGATATACTTAAAATGTATGAACCAGGTCAGAAAGTTACCTCAGATGACTTCAGTACAGTCATCTGCAAGTGTGACAGAGAATTTTAACTATCTTCCTCTGAAAAGGCACAACACTCCAAATACTGTTGAATTCACAGAATTCTGACTATTTTCATGGGTTTTTTCATAAAGTTGGACTGAAAAAAAGTAAGGCACAATTGGTGATACACATTGTGCTACTGTGCCGGAAGAGATGCCACACTCATGTTAATTACACTGTTAACTGATGAACATTTCTTGATGATTTTTCTCTTTCAAGATTCCTAAAACACAGAGTTTTTTAACCCAATGTGAGACTGAGCACAGCCGGCCTGGAGATGAATGGGAAGCCCATGCTCACATCAGAAATGAAACATCCACCGGCCTTCCTCCAACTTTGGAGCAGCCTGGAACACACCTGTTAAAAGTTTGGAGCAAAAACCAGAGAAAACATCGTGGTTTTGCATAATTTACCCCAGAGCAAATTTAGCGGTTTTAGCGAACCTGCCATGTGTTGTTGAATTCACTGCAACCAAAAAATAAAGTGAGATCGAAAAGAGATGGCTGCACGGAGGCCTTACTGTGGCCTTCCAATATTTAAAGGGAGTTTATAAACATGAGGGAAACCAACATTTTGCACAGGTAGATAGTGTCAGGACAAGGGGCAATGGTTTTAAACTAAAGGAGGGAAGATTTAGATACTGGGGGAAGTTCTTTACTGAGAGTGGTGAGGCACAGGCTGCCCAGAGAGGTTAGGAGGCTCCCTTCATAAGAAAAATCATTAGAGCTGTTATTCACTGATTTTCTGTAAGGTTTAGTGCTCTAACACTGCTGCACACCCCCTCTTGTAGTCAGGAAACGTATAGATACGGTACTAAGGGACACGGCTTAATGGTGAAACACTGGTGGTAGGTGGATGGTTGGAATGGATGACCTTGAGGTCTTTTCCAACCTTGGTGATTCTATGATTCTATTTATTACACAGTGATAGAAACTGACACACTCAAAACCACTCCAGCCGTAATCACCCCAAATCTCACTCTTCTCAGAGACTCCCTTTAATAATGGTGCTTTATATTCTCCTTTGTGAGCTGCAAGGTGTGCAAATTAATTTGGAACGTGGGGACTTGATAAACACCCACAGAGCCTATTGGCACTGCAGGGAGGCTGCAAAGCAAGCACTGACCAATGCAAGCGTTCCAGCAAAGCCTACCTCCAGAAAGCTTGAAAGCACCACAGATGCTATTAAAATCTACTTATTATACAAAAAAAAAAAAAACAAACAAAAAAACAAGCAAGCAAAAAAACCACCTCAAGAATTACTGGCTTAATCTTGATCACTTGTATTAACCTTAATTCTTCACTTATGTGTATTTTGGGTGAAACTTCTACAACATAGGACAGAAGAGAATTGCCTGTGGTAACAGTGGTGAACTGGAACTACAAAGTGGGTTCTTGTTCAGAAAACCCTGCGTATTTCAGGTGAGGCAGACATGCCACTTACACCATTTAAAAATACACTGGAAAACCACATGACAGACGTGCCTTAAAGGTTTTGGATTCATCAGTTTTCATTCAAATGCTGCTGTTTGATATGCAACAGCCTCTGAGTTCTCAGGAGGGACGTATCCTCATTTTAAAATGACAAAAACAGACCCACTTTGGCAGTAGTACTTAATGTGCAATTCTGATCTGTAAAATGACTTCTTAAAATGGCTCCTTTGTATTTCTAGCTCTGCTTTCCATGTATATATTGTAACGTAATTTTTATATGCATAGCATGCCCATATTATATGTGATTTTAAAAGTTTCCTAAGTATTTGCCCCCCTTTCATCATTGTTAAAATAAATTTGAGAACATGGGAGCTGGACTTCTCATTATCGAGTTGTTTCAGCCTTCTGTAGCCCACAGTATCCCCTTAGCCAAGGTGGCACCCAAGCCAAACAATGATTTAGATTTCTGCAGTTCTTCAGGACTGCATCTGTGAAAGCACGTTCGAAAATCTACAATGAGCAGAACCATGTCATGTAAATCATTTGGGCACAGACCTGAAATATCACAAGCTGCCATTTTCGTAGTCTATTTACAGAGCAGAAATACATTTTTCCAGATTACAGATGTGTTTTCTTTTGCCAACCAGTCCTTGAAAGCAAGGGACAGACAACAAAAGTCTATTGTGCATCATAGCTCTGCTGGGAGGTCACAGCTGCCACCAGCCACAGGTGACCGCATGCAATGTCATGCTCAATGGAATCAGCCATGGGCTCAGCAGTGTGACGTGAGCAGCGGTGAGAGTCAGGCAGTTCCTCTCTGTCTCCATTCAAACAAGCAGAGGTCACAAGAAGAAAATACATGCTTGTAATCCGTCCAGACAGGACCTCTGCCAACACAGGTCATGTTCATGAGTCTACAGTGATACTGGAGTCCCTTTAGTATGAATGAGGCACATTCAGCTTATGAATTTTGCTGTAAAGTCAGTGAAAAAGTTAAGCAATATAATTTTGTGCAAGAACATCCTTACTAGCAATCCCCCATACCCACTGGTTTAAGTGTTAGTAAGGTGCCACGCTGTAACGAGTTCATGTAGGCAGAAGGGAGTGTTTGAGGAAGTACCTTCAGTCCAAGCCAGTAAGCCCAAATGACTGCAACAGCATGCTTACGCCTAGCCTCCTCCTTCAAGCGTTTCAATTCCCTTCGAGCCTAAAAGGTTTAGATAGTGAACAAAGAGACAGCCCGACGCAGACAGCACAATGACCAGGAAAGGTTTCTCCCAAACAGAACAGCCAACTTACAATCAAGATACAGAGAGATGGAAGAACAGTGTTTAACCTCGAAAACCTCATTTGTTGGTGTGAATTGGTGCTAAACCACATATGAGGTCAAAAAAGCCTCAATTTGAACTTTTATTTTACAGATGAGAATTTTATCTGTCCTCTTATTTGCTGCCAATGTTTCCTTCTCATCCTACGTGCACACCCTTGCCATCAACAGTAAGTACCGTGTGATCGGAATGTCATCTATGGAAACCAAAACTGAAATCTCTCTTCCACTGGAAAGTGCTGGAGCATAACACTGAAATTGTGTGTGATGATAATGACGGGCATTGCACTAAGGGCTTTTATTCTGGAGGTGATTTTGATTTTTGTGTTCTTAAAAAAAAAAAAATTCTTTAGCTTGGTAAATTATTCCTTCCTCTATAGAATGAAGATGTAAGCCTCCCAAACATAGTGCCTTCCTGGATGCAAAGAAATAGGCACTCACCTACGATTCCTCAATAATTCTCATTTTAGGAATGCAATTTGCAAAGCATTCTGAACACAAGGTCATATACGGGCAATTTAACAGAATCTTGTACTTTAGAGGATACCCAAACCTCTGCTACTCGGTATCTGATTATAAAAGTAAATGGAACGGAGAGTTCCAATGTTAAACATCAGAGAGGCACAGCAGCTCTGCCAACGTTGTCAAGCTGTATGCTGTCAAATGGACTTGTGCAGCTGCAGGTCCAGCTTATGCCTGTGATGGGACTAGAAAGGGTACTTTCCATGTGATGTACGTGCACATTAAAATGCTTTTGCTCATTTGAATGGAATGAAAGCTTCTTCATTCAGTAATGTATACTGTATTGGAAAAGCAAGGATTCTGCAAAGTTAGATAGTTGACTGCCTAGTGAAAAGGAAGGAAACCGAGCACTTGAGGTCTAAGCTTTTCTTTAAAAGCAAGTGATTCCTGAAGATAACTTACTATCTTCTTATCGAAATCTTCTAACTATTTAAATGATGAGCTCTAACACAATTACTACTACTGCATCAATTTCTGATCTTGTCCTTTTTAACTCCAAAGAACATCTTAAATGCAGGAAAGTAAACATCACCTGCGCAGTAGTGATCGATCTTTTTCTGATGAAAGGAACTATGGATAAAAATAAACTACCAATGTGTTGCATTTAAGTAAACGTAGAGGAAACTGTCAACTTTTGTAGCCAACTACAATATCAGGCTAGGTGCATAGTCTCTCTGCAGTGAGGGAAACTGTACATGTTTGCTTTGACTCACAGTGCTGCCATTCCATTACAAATAAAACAGCTTTATATCCAAATAGCAAAAGTTAAACTCTGCATTTTACTTCAGATGTGACGTGAGCACATTTCTACATCTTGTTGGCAAGGTGATGAGACCACACTTCCCACTCCATCCTAAATAATAACTGGAAGATGTTTTACACTTAATGAATTAACAGAATATAATTTTCAAATAAGATTTGAGTAACTGAAACCAATAAAATTTTGACCTCCAGTGAACAGCATTTCAAATGTTCACAAAACCCACAACTGCAGGCTGGGGATTAGCAAGAATCTTTCAGTGGGACTTTGCTTCTGAAAACAAACAGCTGATGCTGGAATTCCTGGGATTTTTCTAGGGCTGTAAGTTTAGAATTGCAAACTAACACCATTTTCTGCTAAAAGACCAGGTCATGAAGCCGTGCTTTAATTGCAGCTGCTAAAATTTTCTTACTGGTTCAAATCACAACCAGAGAATGAAATAAACCAATTAAAATGAGTATTTAGTAAAATGAATAGCGTTGGCTTGAACTTGTAAATGAAGACTGCTCAGGGTGCAGAATATACAGCCTGATGAAGATCTCTATTAGATCTCTAGGACAGTGTCACTGAAAGCACTTGTTAGGGGAGGGAAAAAACACTGAAAAACCACAACCTTCTCTCCCCACCACAAACCATGCTTTGCACATTCACAAGTAGTTAAATGCATTTCCTAATTTGAGAATGCTGTAGTCATTTTTAATCTGGTCTAATGGCTTGTTAGTGCAAATCACTACTTGGCTGCCATGCAAGGTATTTCCTACTCTACAAAACACTGGTATACAGAATGCTCTCAGATTTAAGAATGGCATGAATGGAAATGGAGGGAACCAATGATCATGCTCTATTATTTTTAAGTCAATCATATTAGTTATTAATTGTCACTGTTTACTACTGATTAATTGTTGATATCGTTGGGTAATGAAGGGGGGCACGTGACATGTGCATGAAGTACCTTATATCCAAGCCAGTAAGCCCAAATAACAGCAATAGCATGTTTATTTCTAGCCTCCTCCTTCAGTCGTCTCAGTTCCCTTCGTGCCTGTGATGTGTTTGAAAATGGGATACAGAAAAGCTTAGGGAAGAAAAGGTTACTGCCAGTTCCCAACGGTGAGAGAAAGAAAAAGAAACCAGTTACCACAAAGAGCAAATATTAAAGCGTGTCCCAGCTTCCCAGGCTGCACCAGCTAAAACACATCAGCAGCAAAGAGGAAAAAAAAAAATCAGTAGTTTAAGCCACTGAAAATAGTTCCAGCTAGCTTTACTCTTAAGGGCCTTCCTCATTCTATAGAGACAGTTAGGTGCAGAATTTGTTACTGCTTTCTCACCTGGGTACCGTGCCAGTAAGCGGCAATTATTGTGGCAGCCTCATTGCAACGCTTCTGGTGCTTAAGCTCCCGAAGAAGTTTCCGAGCCTGTAAACAATTGAAAATAAAATTTAGCATGACCCTAGATCTCTCTATGATTATCTGCACAATGGCAACGATACTTTTCCTCCTCACAGGATATGACTTATCCCTTTAGCAATAAATTGCTTATCCCAATAGGCAATAAATCACAAGTAAATTGCATGGTTGCAGGCGACACTTAAGGCTGCTGTCAAACCAGGCTTTTATCCCCAGCACTGTTACCACCAAACATTATGTTCTCCATTCACAAATGAAAAAAAAAACCACAATTCAAGATGAGATGATGATTCAACTGAGTTTTCCTCAAATAACATCCAAGGGAAAAGACAGCATGACAACATTTAGGCTGTCAGAATACTTCTAACTCATATTTTTTAAAAAAGAAGAAGATGGAGTATAACTCAAGAGAAATAATAAAACCAAATTATGCTAGTGTATTGCTGACAGAGTTTAAAGTCTGCTGGGCAGAAGAGGGCTTTTGACACCTATAGGTAGTAACTGCAGCCCCTTCCCTGTCCAATAGGAAGGGAACTGACTCCAGAATCAAAGGCAGCTCTCTTCTTCCTAAACAGAGAAGAAAGTTGCGGCTTGTGGGATGGAGAAAGGTTAATAAGAGAACACAGGAGCCCAGAGACATTTTTTTCTGATGCTGAACAGATTTAAACACTGTGAGTGCTTTCACAGGAACAGTTAACCTCATTTTTACCTCTTACTACTGCATCACTCCTTAACTCTGGCTTAAGAATCCTGGTTGCAGGATTCTCCCTTTGCAAAGTACAAACCTCTCAGAGAAGATGCAAAGTTGCCACAAACTGAGGCTGAGGACAAGCAAGCAATGACAAGGCACTTGCGCAAGGCAAGGATGACATGCTTTCACCCCTCCTCTTAGCATAAAGAGGAGAAGTGAAGACTGAACCCAAGCAATGTACTGCTCAGGTGATCCAGACTCTTTATTTAAACTTGCTTTCAGCGACAGAAACTCATGCCAAGAAGGCGGGAGGCTCGGTACACTTGAACTGTGTTTTCTTTCCCACTCTGTAACTCAGGCACAGCCATAACAAGAGGAAACTTACCTTCCACCCTCTGATGTACGACTGCACTATAATAGCTGAACTCTTTATCTTCTGATACTTCTTTTGTTGCTATATTAAAAAGGAATATATGATGCTTAGAATATTGCATTACCAACGCCTGAAAATATCATTAGGGATAGAAGTAATAAATGTTAAATACGAACAATTTCTGAACAAGCAGATCAAAGCACAGATTGTCTGTTTAACTCGAGAGGAAACAAAACCCACCAACAATGCTACATGGACAATGCCATTCTCTGTTTACAGAAACAGTTCATAGTCAGCAGCACAAAAGTTACATGGATTAAATACTAACAGTAACAGCTTTATTTGTCTTTCCCCCCAGTAGGGCACCATACAAACTCAGAAATGCTCCAATTTGTTGGCTAAGCTTTTCACTGCCTTTTCACAAGATTTATGCTGTTTCTATTATCTTAGGAAAAAACAAAACAAACAAACAAAACCAAACGTACTCCTGTATGACACGTTGGGATATTATCCAAGTGCACCAAGTGTTTTCCTACTAAAAATACTCAGTTCTCCAGTAGGCTATAACAGTGAATAACAGTTGGCTTTGCAATAAAGCTTCTGGGCTTCATGCTCAGCCCATTCAATAGCAGGGAGCGTCTCTATGAGTGAGCTAGAAAGACTCATAAGACTCAGCAAGGGCCTACAGCTAAGCAATCAAGAATGTCGTGGACTTGATCACGTACGGCAACCACATTTTCCGTTCATTTAAGATCATGAGATCTCAAATCAGACGCATGGCCACAATGCTATTTTGTACTGATGTTGCTTGTAGAAACAGTGCATTCAATCACAAAAATTCACAGAGAAGAGTTTTACAGTGTAAAAGCATTTCTTCTCAGATGTAAATAACTACACTTTTTTTGTAATAACCCATATTTTGCTCTCATTATCTGAGATAATTGAACCAAACACAAATGGCTTTCAGGATGACAAATGAAAGTGCTTGTCAGATGAAATGAGCAATTGTCAGTTCTGCAACTTTCATTTTAAGATGTTTTCTCCCTATTTCATGCAATATTTTATCAAGGTTTCTAATATGCACCTGAGACATCTGAGACTTTAAAACTTGACAACAATCAATCTGTTGTCTCACATAAGTAAATGCTATTCACTAACTAAAGAAAAGACAGCTTGTAATGGCATGGAAGAGCCAGCCTACAAAAAGATCAGAAACTGTCTGATAACTATATCAGTAAGAACTACTGAACTATGATTCTTATGGGCTATAATTAAAATAAATCCCTGGGATCCTCCCAGGGAGCATTCTTGAGCCTCAAATACAAAGGTTCCAAATAAGGCAAAAATACAAAAAGCCTTAAGAATGACTGAATTCCACAGATTCACACATGTGTATTACCAAACATTACACATTAGCTGTATGCTTTGAGAGTGGCACAGCATTTGGTTCAGCTGAATAAAAAATGCTGGGCCACAAAATCCTGCTCTCAGAGATAAAGGACTTGAAAGAGCTTTTCAATTATTTAAGCAAAAACACAAAACATTTAAATTTTCTTTAATGCACATTTTTAGTATTTAAATACTAGTATAAAACTGGATTCTTTCTACACTTTTCCATACATAAGAAGGAAGATATGAAAACTCACTAAACAATAAAAAGATATGCTTCCCTTACCCCTGCCACTAATTTAGTAAGGATAATATCTTACTGAGTATCTCCTGAACCAGGCAGCAATCACAATCTGGCTTTTTTTCATTAACAAGAAGCGTGTGCGGCACTTCCAACCTCTGTAAATCTTCTCTATGAGAGTTGCCAAGTCTTCCAACCGCTGCTTTCTCAGATCTTCTAGTTTGAAGAGCTGGGTGAGTTTTTTAGGGTTTTGTTTGACATTGGAAGAAAAACAGAAGGCAAGTAAAGAACAAAAAAACCTGTAAGTACAGTTATTCTAAGCAAAATCTCTCCTTTAGTCACGTCCCCTCTTTAGACACCTTTTGGTTTATTTACCTCCTGTGATACCAGCAGATACATCAATAGGTTTGTGAAAGATATGTTGCTGTAAGTTAGCATGTGAAAATTAGATTAAACTCAGGCTGACAGCTATTGTAGAGACTTGACTCTCCTTCAGTCTTCATCAGTGTTAATTCATCCCAGTTTTAACAGGTCTAACATCAAACAGTTAGTCTTTTTTTATGTTATATTCTCCACCAATATTTCAAACCATTATATCTAGAAAAATCGGTAGGAACAAGCCAGCGAATTATGCAGTCCATAGCAGGCTATCCTCAGAAAAGGTATCTTGATTTTGTGGAGGAAGACATTTTTCACTTACCGTTCTTGGGTTGCGGATGAATATCTTTGATCTACCAAATGAAAATTCTTCTTCGGGGATTTCCAATTCATTAAACAGTACCTCTACACCAGCCCTAGTAAGAAGTAAATGAGCTTAACAAACACAACCCCCAGCTCTAAAACTTCTTAGTTTAAATATTCACAGATTAATTTCTGAAAAATATATGAAAGCTTACTTTAAATTCTTAAATATTGCTTGACATAAGCAGATTGAAAACACAACTCACTTACTTGCTGTTTATTTAGCTAAAGGCAAGAATAATCACAGTAAAGATTCCCAATCATTTGATGAAAAAGGAGCAATTTTCATTTAGCAGCATCAGCAATGGCCTATTTTTTTTCTCTCTTACTTCTGTAATGATTTTGAACAACAGTAATTTTTAGACCACTGAAAAGTGTAGGTTTTTCAATGAAAGAACTCACGCAAAGCCCAAAACGATTCTAAGGGAATGAACCAAGTAAAACTCTTCAGCTGTATCAGCTTACTTGCCAATTTATTATTAAAATACTTGAATTTTCATTAAATAAGAAATAATTATATTTGTTTTTGAAGAAAAAAACATCCAAATGTATGGAAGACAATAATTTTATTCACTGAAATGGGAGAGTTGAGAAAACTGCAGTTTTCCTACCTGGCTGGACCTCTCCAGTGGGGCCACGTCTGCTTGCACAGCATTTTGTATCTTTCCAGACATGGCTCGTATGCCTGCCTGAATGCATACCCTGCCCTTCTAACCCGGACATTCTCCAGAAGACCGAGGTAGCGGATCTGGTGGCATACCAGGGCATCGTTGAAAATGTGTGCAGCCTTTTTGTCATTGGGTTTGATGCACCTGGAAAAGGAAATGAACAATGACACTGGATCGCAGCCCTGCAAGTGAACAGCTACCATTGTAAATTTAAACTGTAGGTTTCAATAGACTTATTCTTGAGTACCGAAATATCATTTAACTAAGCCAAATACGAATCCACCAAATTCACCACAGGGTCATTTACCTAATGTAGTTTGGATTTTTTGTCTGGAGATTTTTCATCAAGGTAGCAACTGAAGCCTTGAACTGTGAGCCTGCTGTTGGTGGTCTCTTGAGATTGATCTTGGCAGGGTTACCTTCAGGGAACAATGCTTTGATAAGAGAGTGACTGGCCTTCCACATAGCCTGGGAGAGGTCCCGGTACAGAAGATCATTATTTTTGTCAACAAATCCTTCCACCTGGTACATAACCTGAACAACAGAGGAAAGTCTCATCAGACCAGGGTTTGGACTGTAGGATGTAGGCCATTTCCAAATTGCACCACAACACTGATTTTTTCTTCTTTCTCACTATTCAAAACAACTGAAAGATCTCAGCAGCAAGCAGCTATCCGTGCAGTCCTCAGGGGACTGTTTTTTACAAGAACTCTCACCAGGAAAACAGTCCAACGACAACAAGCATAAACACAAAGCTTTGATGAGCAGCTGAAGACCCTGGAAGCACCCAGATGAACTTCATGTAGATCTCAGAGTATGACTGGCTTCTTAAATTTAATTTGATCAGTCATGACAAGTCATTTAGCTGATCATACAGATTCACCAGCTTCATGATTTCACGGTTAGTTCTTTGCAGATATGTACTACATACGCTGACCATCAATCTACTGCTGCCATAGTCATATTTTACACAACAGTCAGGGACTGTGAACTTGGATGAATTTTTCTTTAGAGTACACACTTCATGTTTCTGACAGGTGTGGTAAATGCCACTAGTGACAAAGCTCTTCGCATGAGCTTGCTTAGATTTCACAATGGAAGGGACAAATCTTTGTTGTCTAGTGACCAGATCAAAATGTTCTCAGCTGAGGATGGAAAAACAATCCTGAAATAGTTGGAATCTACTGACTGCTCTGTTGTGCAAATGAATATCAGTAACGAATAAAGGCCCTCACAAGTATTAATCCTTGACAGATGATAGAAAGTTAAAAAATGAACGGCTGCCTCAGAGGCTGAAAGTATGGCATTTCTAGTGCTACTTTGAAAGGACAAATTATCAAGCTACTCCAAATTTTAGAATTGAGAAAAAATTAAAAAATGGGGGAGAATTAATCAGAATCAGGAAAACAAAATGCTTTCCAAATATTCTTTAGTCTGTGAAATTAACAGTTCAGTGGTAGTTTCAACCCTATTTTTGCTTTAAAAAAGAATAGTTTGACTCCTTTCTACAAAAAATAGTTTTTATATTCATTAATAAAAAGTCATATTGAACTAGACATTAAAACATCTATCAGGATTGTATTCATTCATACAGCTTATGCTGTAAAAAGTAAAATGCATTTGCAAGCCTTTGGTACAGTTTTCTCTTTCATCTGTTTCAACACACAGATTTTCAAAACAAACTCTGTTCCCTTATATGTACGAAAACTCAACTTTTGCATCACCCTAGCTATAGATCATTGCCATAGCTAAGGACTGCAGCTAGCTCAATGACAATGAACACACCTTCCAAAATATCTTGCCTTCAGATGTGTGTGATTTTTTGTCATTCTAAAAAACACGGTTGTTATCATTGACCAAGCAGTACAATTGTTCTACCACCAAAGCACATGGGACATCAAGGTCCTTTGCTGAACGAAGTCCTGACTTTGCTTTGGCTAGAGCAGCGAGATCTCTGAAAACCTTCCAGCCAACACCAGTATCCTAGGTTCAAGAGTGAAAAGATTAAAGGAGGTCTGGATTTTCCAATCAATCACTGACTCAGGTAAACCTCCTCCATGACCATAACATAATTTAATTTTATTTTATTTAACAACATAAAGAGTCTTGTCACTATACCAAAGTTTCACACAGGGCCAACACTCTCCAAATACCACAGAGTCCAGGTCAGTAGGTACCTTGCCAGCATAATGCTGAATCCTGAAGCAGCTGTGAGGCAGGGTGGTGTCATTAAGGAACCGGGAGCACTTGCTCATCCTGCTCTCAAAATGCTGGTGGGTGGCACAGACTTGGTTCAGCTTTTCTAAAAAGGTGTCATCAGTGACAGTTCCTGGTCTCAGGCACTCCTCATCGAGCATGGCCAGGATTCCAGTTTGGTTCTGAAGTTTCAAGTCAAGAGTATGAGTGTCTGTTTTCAACATATTCACATCAATACACAAAAATGAGATTGCTCTCTCCTGTTAGACTTCTGCTACACAGAAACATGCCCTCCAAACCATCTCCAAGTTTGGCCAGCTCTCTTTTCCTCACCCCCCATTCCCAACAGGCCTGTAGTATCTCCATTTTTGAAAGACTGCTTCAGAGACCTGAATCCTGCAAGTTCATTTTTGTTGGTAATTTCACGTCTTTTACTCAGACTACAGACGCTCCAACTTAAATGAAAGTAGCCAGATTATGGGTAAAAACAGCATACATTTTATACTGATAGCTAAAAACTGCTCTGAATGTTAAAGAATTTGCTGTGCTAAGTCCACAGGAACTCCTCCTATTAGATACAAGGATTTGCTGTATCTGAAGTGCTCAGTAACAAATCATGGAGTGTTCTGGTTTCCACAGGAAAAAAAAAAAAGCTATTATTTATAATACAGTACGTGATATCTTTCAATGAAAATACCTCTAAGTGTAAACATTTAAGTTTTCATTTTTTCTTCTCTTGCATAGGTGCTGCTGACCATTCCTAACACAGAATAACATCTAATCTTTTGGAAAAAAAAAATTAATAAAATGAATGCTTACCTGTCAAAATAAGATTATTAACACAAACAAGGGCTTGTTTTATCAAAGCAAAGTACAGTGATGCATACAGATGTTATGGTTAAATTTAATACATGCATTAAAAAATCATTCGAAAAGATTTTTGAAAATACTTACATTTTCTATTAGGTCACAAATTATAGCATTGTTGAAATACTCAATATGAGTCCACTCAATTCCCTATAGGAAAAAAAAAAAGTCTGAACAGGAAATCAACGGATGGAGCTTTTCCCCTAGGCAACTTAAATTATATTCCAGTTAACTATTTTTGAATTTAGTTCTATATGCTTACCAACATCTTATTTATTAAGAAAGAAATGCAATCGTCTCCGGCTAACATTATCTGCGCAAAACGGCTGCCCTTGAGCAGCTGCCAAAGCCACTCTCCATTCCTTTCCCCCATCGGTGTCAACTTCCCATGCACTCCCTGGAGCGGGGCCAGCTGCCTCCTGCCCGGCCCCGGCTCAGTGCTGCTCTCTGCACGCTCCCACTGCTCGGAAGGGAAGAAGCCCATCTCAGGGCAAGCATCTGAGATCAAAATTCTAAGCTCTTAGGGGTTTCGTTGTTGTTGTTTGTTTTTTAATGGGAGAAGGAAAAGGGCTAAATTTAGATGAGACCATCTGAAAAAAATCCAGAGTCCGGCAGTTGTTCAGATATTTCTAATATCCATATATATATGTTTGTTTTACCAATATCAGCAATAACATTTCCAGGATGAGATGCTAATGCACCTGGAGATAATACAGGTAGGGTAAAGGTCTGGAAAAAAAAATTCTTAATTTGCATTATGCAGTGACATCTTACAGTTTAGATTTTTCAGAGTGCTCAAAATACCATTGAAGAAGCAAATGGCAGTGATTACGCTTCACAAGTTTTCACACTGAATGCAAAAAATAAATAAAAAAGGCACATCAAAGCTTCATGTTATCCTCAAGAACACAAAGCAGGAACCTTATTCCATTTTCAGAAACGTCGGTACAGCAAAATAGTATCATCTAAAAAGCAACTCCCCTGAAAAGAGGTTCAAGCATGCACCAATGCTGCTGAACAGAGATGATAGGAAGAGGAGAGGTTAATGAGAGACAGTTTGTTACCTCTCGGATGTATTCTTCTTGCTCTTCTTTGAGGGTGAGTTCAATGAAGATCTGCTGCAGCTTCTCATTACAGTAGTTGATAATGAATTGCTCAAAGCTGTTGTCCTGTCAGATAACAAACGTTTGCATTTCACTGTTGTGTGAACACACTGGTGTTGAGTTGGAGTAAGTTCCTGCAGCAGCTGCAAGTCAGCAAGCTGCTCTATTAACTCCTAGTTTTGCAATATTTTACTGAGAATGAAATTAGTTTGGAAAATTTAGACCAAATCCTTCTCTGAGTCTTTCTCCCTCCACTGGAAGAAATCAGTGGCTTTGTAGGTCTCTACTGGTGATGTCTCTGTACCACTTTCTCGGGACAAGTCATAAGGACATCTATGGTGCCAGGGAACTAACACATTTGCCACTCTAATCTGTCTCCATATTGAACACATGGTCTCCTGCAGGTCCTGGTAAATAAAATGGTATTAGTTCTTTTTCAACCAGGATCAGCCAGTAACAAACAAGGTGTCCTGTTTCACTGCCCACACTGCTAAGATCTGATAGCCTTCAGAGGTCAACCTCACTTCCTCCCCACCAACCAACTGCTTGACCAACTACCCCCTAAAACGACAGGGATTAATTTGGGCTTTATCAACTAAAAAAACCTTTAAAAAGCTGACTCCTACAAAACTGGCTTGGGGAACAAGCATGTGCGTGACTCTTTGTAGAAAGAACTGGGGAGCAGGAGCCCTAAGAAAAAGCGGTGACACAGGTGAGACACCACAAAGGCTCACCTTCAGGAGGACACATGGCAGGACTGGAAATGATGAGCCCCAAGTACCCTAGATAGGGCACTCAAGTTCAACCAAACATCCACAGGGCCAAGACTGTGGAATAAAGCTGGGGTTCATCATATCTCCATGACGTTAAATGAATACAGTTAGGAAGCCAGGTGCCCAATTTGAGGACCATTTCCAAAGGAAATGGGAGCATCAGCCTCCCTGTTTTTGTTTCCAGTGCTTACAAAAGTCATTAATAGTGTAAGAATTCCCTACACATGTCTGCAGAAATAATTGCAATCAGGAGCTATTTTGGATATCTATTCCTGGTCTCTTCTGGGTTTTGTGGTTGGGTTCCCCCTCCCTTTTTTTATTTTAATTGCTATTCATCAAGAGCCCTCTGGTTATTTAGGAAGCCTGAAATTTTGCATAATAAACTACTGTGCATTTTTAGACTGTGAAAGAAGTCTGCTATACATTATCTGTGAAGCTCAAGTTATGATAATACAATTTTTTTTATGACTACAGGCAACTGCAATCATTTAAAACCTTAAATTAAGGATCGGGTCACTAAAATAAGATTAAAAACACACAAGCAGATTAGAAAATATTTAGGTAGCACAGATTACTTCTATCATTTTAGTTTTAGGTAAAGCAAAATCACAGCTGATCACCCCCAAATTCTCAGCCGCGTTAAATTCTGCCCCTCACACCAATTGCAGTTATCAGTCAGAGATTGCAAACTTGCATAGCTCTAGATGAGAAAGTCAAAATTTGGCATGCATCAAAACCAGCACTGCAAACAAGTCGTACTTACTGCATTCTGTTGGAAAAAGAAATTACATAAACTGCGGTCAATACTTAAATCACTTCCAAAGAAACACAAAGCAAAAATATCTATTAGCATTTATTTGGCGTACCAAGTAAAACAGTAAAACAGTTTGGTTTTTCTTAATGATATTTGTATTTCACTGAAAACGTGAAGCACTACATAGATGGTATACATTATATTTGTGTAGATGCATGTATGTTTAGATTCAGTCCAAAAACTACTAAATAAACCAAGGGATTGAGGTGCATCACCATGTAACACAGAGCAGCACTTCTGCATTGTCACATCTCTAAATCGGAGCAGACCTTTTGACTCAAAAAGCCATAAATATAACCTCCGGAAGACACATCATAGTAAAAGGAAAGGGGAGTGGGGGAAGTGGGAGAGAACACTTGAAGAATGAGTAAAAGCTTATGTGACACATGCAGATAAGGCCTTCACTTTAGATATATCTAGTCTGACATGAAAAGACCCCAACTGACACATCACCTTGGCAAGAGGAAGGGTCAAACATCCCCACCTTCCTGCCAGGTACACACCACTGATTCAGAAAGACTGTTTCCCCAAAAGCCCACGTTATTCTGATTGCAAGGACAGCAGGGCTTATATTTCACATGTAACACACAGTCCTCAAAAGAGGATAGAAAACGGACTGCAAATCCAGCTAAAGCATCTAACTGAGAGGTCATTAACAATGCATTAAAGTAATTGCTAGGTGCTTTCCTGATTTGCTGTGTATCTGTGATGTTTATGGCCCGTCACAGAAAGGCAAACCAAAATCCAAAGAACTCTTCAGAAATCACTTACTTTAGGCTAGGAAATTCTGTTTGACATTGTCAAGCCACCGAAAATTGCTATTCCAGGAAAATAGGCACTGAAGATCAGCGTGATTTTGGCTTTTGTGTGCAACATAGAGCAAAAGGCTAGCAGTTAATTACAGCACAAAATGAGGGAAAACGTTTGGAATTACTGAAATTCTCAAAACACTTAACAACTCTGAATAAACCAGGAGACATTTGGTAAGCTAACTGCAGTTCAGAAAGAGGCATTTACTTTCACGTACTTTAAGATACACTGTCAAGAACTGTTTGGAGTGCTTGTTTCTTGGCAAATCTGAATAAAATGATGGAGATTCTGTGAATTTATTCACTCTTATCGTAGAGCTAGAGATTTCGATTGCATGAGGGCTTCACAAACGATAGGCAGGTGCATGCAAATTGTGAAGAACTGTCCCTCACTGTTTTCATGATGGCTCCCTGGTTAATGTGGTAGACATAGGAAGGGGTCTAAAGGACTTTACTGGGTTTTTGTTTGTTTGTTTTTTACAAGATGATAAGGTGTGATTGGTACCAGTGACAGCGCACCACAAACTCAGCCAGGAGAGACCGGCTGAGAGGGCCCTGTGACCTGAGATTCTATTTACTCCTTGTGCTGAACATCCTCCTCAAGTGACAGAAAGAGCCTTCACAAGCAGTATATTTCAGTACTCTTAAGGAATTCCAGGGAAAAAAAATAACACTTCCCAAATACCAAAGAGTGCCTGCTTCTTTTCCAGACTGTAATTTTGCTGCTTTAATGTTGCAAGCATCACTTCAGTTGCTGCTGTTTTATAGCAGCATTTCATAGCATTCCTCTGAAGCCATTGTGGAATATGAAGCAAAACCTTTCAGGAAGAAAAAAAAACCACTTCAGTATCTCAACTGAAGTTCAAGGTGCTGGGAAACAGAATGTCACCCGAGGTAGATACAGATCAAGCAATCACCCACAGCTCACTCCATCAATGTTTTATTGGGTGCAACAATAAATTCAGACAATTAAAAAATTAAAAAATGCACCATGAAAAACCAAAGCCTGTTTCAGCATGCTTTTTACCTCACCAATAATGCTCCCCCGGTTTTACTCTTTATCAGCCTTCAAACTACTGGGCATCAGGGTGCCAGTTCATCAACAGCAAGTTCTTGATCTCTAAAAAGTCTGGCTCCACACAGAAATGTAGTTCTTACGTAAGCAAACAGATCATGACATTGTACTCATTGAGGTTTTATGGTGTCAACCATAAAAGACAAAAGCTCAAGTTTGGAACCACCGAGGTTACAAGAATTACACATGCATGCTTAAAAGTGCACGAAAAATGTATTTGTTCTTTAGCCATTTTCCTAATTTCTTCTTTGGAAGATGCCAGTCATGCAAACGATGGAATCGTGAAAAAAACCCATAAAATGCGTATGGATGTTCCTGGTCTTATGCACTGTTAAACCAGCAAACTATCAATGAGACCATATAAAATTATTTTTGTTACAAAAAAATAAAAAGAAAAGATTTGGGCAAAAAGACTCTTAGTGAACTTAGGCATAAATGTTTCAACACGCTGATGCTGAGGGTGAGTTCTTGCATTAGATTTAGAGACACCAAATATCTAAAACAACAGTGCATTTTCGTAGGAAAACTAGCTACCTTCTGACCTTCTTTCTCCCTAAAGAATTCAAATGCATTTTTGAGTAGCCAGATTCCAGTAATTTCCAGAGACACAGAGGCAACTAAGAGACTTAGTTTTTACTCACAACTGGGTATTTAGAGTAGTTGTTTACACTAGTAAGTAGGAATAAGTCACCTACCTAATAAAGTCCAACTGTCAGCATTCTATTTTCCTGTGTCCTCTCCACTTCACTGTTTTCCACAAATCAAGAACATTACGTTCATCACAATGTACAGCCTCACCTACATCACCACTTTCACCAGTATCACCCATCTGCAGGATGTTTCTCAATATTTCCTCTTACTTCTTAATCTTCCACCCCACCAGTTCTCAGTGAGAGCCAATTCCAAGAGGTGCATACTGGCAGCCTACATCCATGTTGACCAAAAGGTGTTCAGTAGCACCTCTTCAAACACCTTGTATGAACAACACATACAATGAAGAAAATATATGACAAGTATTTAAAGGAAATGCACCGTTTGAAACAAAACTCAAGCATTCATATTTTTGAGATCATCTGCCAAAATCAACAAAAACAATTGTCATTAAATAAACTTTTCGATCAATATTGGGGGACAAAAAGACACAGACGCTTCTGGTGTAACACACACAGCCACAGAAAATAACTTTCAACCACTGCATCCCCCCCAGGCATCAGAAGCCTGTGAGCTCCCTCTGCCATAGGCAGGGGAGCCGAGGTACTTCAGACCCTGCACTACGACTGGGGCTCCTTACAAAACAGCCAGATGGCAAAGGTAATGAAGAAACACCTGTGTGCTCGCTTCAGTGAGATGAGTGGTGGAATGAACGGTGAAACCAGCCAGCAAATTTCATTTATATCCTACTGTGGTGTCTGGGGATAGAAATTTTATGTACGACCACAGAGGCATGTAAGTTTATGAGATGAAACTAAGAAATAGAAATGCTGGGAAATGAAAATTAGCAAAATGGGTATAGTGCATAGAAAGAAAATGAGAAAAGAGACTCTTTATCTTATAAAACAACGTGCTACTTGTGACCCAGTTAAAAGTTATTTAAAAAAAAATTAAAGTTAATGAGAATATGCCATCAATCCCCTACTGAGAAAGGGTTGCGATAGTCTGGGGACAAGTGCTTATGAACAACTCAAACTCTTTTTCTAGGCTACCATAGTGCTAATGGCACACACACATACAAAGGACATGTAAGTAAAAATGTTTGTGTTTGACGCACAAAGAGGACATAAAGATGTGGTTATTAGGCCAGTCTGTGGTCTACCTGCATCTGCCTTCTGCCTTCAACAGCAGCAATATGAGGCCACATGAGGGGACCACGTAAGTCTGAACACTCTCTGTAGTCCAGAACATTCACACAAAGCTGCAAATGCATGTTTCTGAGCCTTAAAATTGCCATTCTTTTGATAGCCAACCTACAAAGGAATGAAAAGCCATCGAAACCACGGAGCTTTCCTTTGCAGAGCAGAAGAATGCAATAGCTGAATACATGACAGTGTTGCACTACCTGTCAAACCAACAGGAAGTGAGGCCACAGCATTTCATCCTGGTTTTGTTTTTCTGCTTACATGTATGAACATCTAGGTAATCAAAAAATACCTAATGCAAATCAGAATAAGCTCTGTGCTTTTGTATAAATTACTATGCAGCCGAAGAACTGAAGAAGCATATAATCTATAAATATTTCACACTTTCATAGTCAAACTGTATTTCAATGCACCTAATGGAAAAAAGTAACAAAGATAGATGCCTAAATGTCATCACAGCCAGCATCAATTTGTACTGATGCCATGGCTACAGGTAGAGAACCAGGCACTCCTGCTCACACTTGTGGTCTCCGGACACAAAATCCGGTCTACTTAAATCTGGAGCTAGAAGGGCATGAAACTGAGGTGAATCCAGTGCATACAGTACATGTGCAATCCATGGGGAAACCCAGATACCATCACTTCAATAAAGTCAGTCTGATAAATGATAGTTCTGAAACAACAGGAATTACAAGTAAGCAAGAACCTACTATAAAATCTTATCCATTCCTCTGCTAAGACATAATTACTGAAGGAAAAAATGTTATTTCCACAGCCTCAAGCAGAGCATTTGTGTATGTTTGCTCCAGCATTTCAAATATTTCCTCTGTTGAAAGCAAACGGCCAATGGGATTTACTTTATAAACTTGCATTTCACAAAATAAGCCTCTCTATAAAGCGATTAACTAAATGGTGATTAACTTCAAGATTCAGAACATGATAGTACATACGGAAATGATTGCTTTCACTGTATTTTAAGGTCTCCATAGTACCTAGGAATCCACCCAAGGGTCACTCTGCAAAGCTCCCTGCTCACACAACACTTGCTAGCAGAGGTAGTCAATCAACTCTCGATTAAAAACTCCATTATTTTCTTTCAGTGCAAGGTATACTGCCTAGAAGAAATTACATTCTGGAGATTATTAAAGCAGCTACCAGGACAATAGATATCCACAGCTGAGTTAGAGCTGAAGAAAGACGTGGAGAAAGGGTCCCCAGAGACTAAAAAACTGAAGATAACAGAACATCCCAATAAGCCCATTTTCCCCATGTGCTTTTCTCTCTACTAAGTCTTCTTTCTAGTTATTTGATGCTTCTCCAGTAAAATCATCCTTAGGAAAAACATCTCCAGGCCAGCAGCAATCTCCCCAAGCTCAGCAAGCTCTTCCCTTCATTTAATAAGCAGGACACCAGCAGGCAAAGCAACTGAGCCAAGCTGCCATGTAGCTTTATGGTAGAAGTGGAAATACCTTCCCATTTTTGTCACACCTCAAACATCTCAGAAATGTCTTTGCAATGTTTACACTTTCCTTTCTTGGTTGCCTCCCTCTAAAAAAAAGACAACTATCACAACTGCAAATATGTTAATATAATGAAACAGCATTCTTCATGTTTCTAATGACATTTCCTCAATAAAGACATCAGTGCTATCAAAGTCCAGACGACAGCACACATACAGCTGTACATGCAATGTGACCAGGCTTCCACAAACAAGAAAGAAGTTAACTGTGCACAAGTGATCATCCCTCTGTACTCAGCATTGGTGAGGCTGCACCACAAGTCCTGCATTCAGTGTCAGGGCCCTTGCTACAAGAAAGACATGGAGGCCCTGGAGAGCATCCAGAGAAGGGCAATGAAGCTGTGAATGGTCTGGAGCACAAGTCTTGTGGGCAGTGGCTGAGGGAACTGGGATTGTTCAGTCTGGAGAAGGGGAGGCTCAGGGGACACCTTATCACTTGCTGCTACTCACTGAAAGGAGGTTGTGGTGAGGTGGGGGTCTGCCTCTTCTCCCAGGTAACAGCAATAATACAAGAGAGAATGGCCTTAAGTTGGGGCAGGGGAGGTTCAGGTTGGGTATTAGGAAAATCTTCCTCTCATAAAGAGTGGCGAGGTTTGAAATAGACTGCCCAGGAAGATGGTGGAGTCACCATCCCTCGAGGCGTTTGAGAAAAGGGTAGATGTGTCACTGAGGGACATGGTCTAGAGTGGTCTCAGGCAAGGGTGGATGGTTGGACTAGATGACCTTACTGGTCTTTCAAATCTTAACGATTCTATGAAATAAATAGAAGCACTATCATGGTGTGTCATGGACTAAGAAATGGACCTGGTTTTGCTGCTGGGAGCCTTGTTCGACTTTTTTTTGTTGGAGTTATTTCTACCTACTGCTGAGTTTTATGCAGAATTTGCTGTACGCTATGTCCTTGCATGTTCTCACAGACATGGATAACAGAGAGTTGAATCATACTGCACCATTCCTCAACCCAGCTTTGTTGTGCCACCAACTTTTACCTAGCAGTCGGATGAGGCACTTGCACTGCCACAGACTGACACTCAGCAGATCCCTGAGGGCCACAGGAAGCCCTCCCTCGTGCTTCTCAGTACATACTCCCTCCCTGGCATTGCCCTGCTTCTCACCCAGCTGAAACCAGGGCCAAGCACAGCACTGTCTGGCATATCTCAAGAATAAGCCCCCCCACTTGGCACCTTTATAAAGCTGCTATCCAAATCACTAGCTTCAGCTTGAGAACCGGCTATGTAGCAGTGCCTGTAAGTTCAGAGTAAAGCCTTTAAGCCAACTAGCGCAGACATCTTTATCTCTAAAAACCAGGCAGGATGAAATATTCTCACTTGCTCCACGACATTCAGTTTTTACATACTCTAGCATTCATCTGCCCAGGAAGCGTACAGGACATCACCTCAATTTCAAATTAAGCATTTAATTCATTCAGGAGGAGCTGGGCCCTCAGGCACCTGCCTCCCACAGCTCACACCTGCACCTCCTTTTCATAGACCCACCCTTCCAGACCCTTACCTCAGCATGTTGCCCTAAAACACACTGCTAAATAAGGAAGGCAGCCATAATTCCTGCCTCAGCCTAACCCCAGCCCAGGCTGCAGGCTCGGGACATGTATGGCTGCTCCAAAATGTGGACTGACACTCCCACAGCACTTAGGGCCAGGCTCTGACCCACTGCCTGAGCTCCTGCAGCATCACACAACCACCGTGGCCCCACAACCTGCTTTTTCACTTTGACTCTATTCCCTAAATACCTGCCCGCAGACCCTTTGCACAGAGATGCCCAACATTTCATCATTCAGCTCTCCAAACATTAAGTCCCAGCAAATGGCTTACCACAAAGGGCATGGCAGAAATGAAGAATAAACACAGCTTTGCAGCACCTATTTTGCAATCATTTAGCTGAGCTTGCTGCTGAAACCTGCCAAACCCACAGAGGCTGAGGATTATCAATAGATTTAAATTGCCTAATCTAAATTTTTGGACAGCCAAGTCCTTAAATCTGTGTTCTTGGATAGCTTTCAGGTTTGTCTGAAAAAGGTTTCTTGTGATTGATAAAAATACCAACCGTGTCCAAATCCCAAACAGCAGAAGCCAGTATTATCATCACAACGTTCATTATCTTGCCTTTGCTAGGCTTCAAGAGCCTTCCAGTTACTTTGTAGGTAAACTTCAGCTCAAGTTAAATGCAGAAAAAACAGAGTACAGCAAGTACAGCCAGCTTTCAAAAACAGCTGAAAGAAATGTCATTTTTATATCATTTAAATTATAGAATCGTAACAGTTGGAAAAGACCATTAAGATCATCTCGTCCAACTGTTGACCCATCCCCCACCATGCCCACTGAGCCACGTCCCTCAGCGCCACAACTCCTTATAATAAAATAAGACTTCAATCATTATCAGAAGGTAAAGTATAGGATTTTTCAGAATGGTAAATGCTCACATTTTTTTTCACTCTTCTTATTGCAGAAATTGTAGGATGATCTAAGGAATCATCCTAATCAGAAATAAGGACTGTTTAGGCCTTACTCAAAAAGTCTGTAGCAAATTCATGTTTCTGCGATGAAAGCAGATCACTCTGTAATGCATTCCAGTAACTTTTAAGCAAGAGCTTCATGGCAAAATGGTTAGCTAAAATATCATTAGTTTAGTCTCTAGTGATTCTAATGGGTAAGTATAATAAGGCAAGAAAAGTAAAAAAAAAAAAAAAAAGAAACCAGGAAGCAGGCATCTTGCTACTTATTGCAGCGGCATTGATCTTCACATGCAGATATTTAGCACGAATATGAAAAATTCCTCCTACCCCTGCTATGATTTTTGATGAATTCTGTCCCCATCCCCAATCTGTTTCTTTCTAGTTGTGATCATGAATTAGGAAGGAGAGGAAGAAAATACATCTTAGTCTGTAAGTCTCTTAGGTCCCTTTAACGCTCCATTGCAGAGTTACAAAGAAACTTCAGGTCAAAGAACAGATACTAATGATAAGCCTAGCTGCTTGCTGAGTAAAATCATGTCTAAAGCAAGCGTTTTTATCTTCAGCATATCAAACATCTTACAAGTTTAAAACCTACGGATTTTTTTTTAACAAACTTTCCAATTCATTTTTGCAAAAAAAAAAAAAAAAAATCAGTGATCATTTTCATTCTAATCTTTAAGAGCCAATGTAGAAATGACAAACTGACTTAAGATTTAGGTTCAAAAGGGAACTGCACATTTTCAGTTTGTGGTTATATATATGGACACAGTCACTGCCATCGGCTACGCTTCAGCTAATAATCTGAATGTTTTGTAATCATGTTTACAAATGCACCACACAGCAAAAAACTTCAAATCCCACTACGCTTTTTATGAAATAAATCTCAAGCTTTTATTGATTTTCCCTCAAGTTGCTGAACTGTCCAACATTGAAATTTCATTCATTTATTGGTGAGTTCAATATAATTAATTTGAACACTATATATTTTCTGTGAAGCGGTTACTTGAATTCTCAGCAATAATTGTTTGTTTCTAAGTGTTTTCTGAAGATGTTTAATAATTTTTGTGAGACTTGATCATTTGTTATAAGACTCAGCATAAAAGTATTTGGCTGGCATCCTCTTTCTTCATTGACATAACTACATGTGCAACCATTCAAGTGACCGCAAGAGCAACTACACTTTGTTTATGTAGTGCTCATTACCGACTTATTTTACTCATTTTAAGGATTATGACATTACATCATCTTAGTTCCAACAAGAGCTGCATAGAAAATGAATTTTCTTTTACTTTGGAAAAGCATCTTTGCTTTTGATTCTACTGAGAATAAGTCAACAGTTTCTGATTATATAATGAACCTGTTTGGAAACACAGGGATGTCCAAACTGGAAGTACTAGAAATGCAGCTGGTGCAGAATTTTCTGATGGATTGTTTTCCCATCATTTATCCTTTGAATTACAGCACTACCACACAGTCCCAATAGTGACAGTTGTACTCTGTGACTGTAACAACTCCAGAAACCTAAAACAATGAGTTTCTTCTTCAGGCAATAAACAATAAAATATGGTATAACGTTTCTGGCATACTATCTGAATCACATTTTGAATGTTCAGAGAGAATTCCATTATTTATGTGATGCTGAACCAAGCTGCTTGAGTAGGGCTCTCACCAGACCTTAGTTCATGAGTAGAACGTTCCCATCTCGTATATTTAAGAATTGCCTTTCCCATCTCCTACAGTAGGACCCATTTTCATCATTTAAAGAATGAACAATAACTTTCCCACATTATTTTAATACTTTTTATCTGAATTGCCAAGGCTACCTTGTAAGGTAAAGGAGAAGAGCCTTGTTTTTCTCTTTTTTTCTTCTGCAAAATGACTTATTTATGACCTCCTAAGATGCTGAACTACAAAAAAGAAAATGATATGGGAGAAACAAGCTTTTTTAGCCTGTTTCTGCATCACCATCCCACAAACACCATTAGTCAGTTGGCTTGTGCAAGCTTCCAGCATCCACCTCCCCCTACATGCTTATCCTCAATCAAACAGAACAGAAAACTAATCAAAGTAGGGGTCCTGCCCCAAGCTGTCAGCAGTACCACTGCACTCTCCAGCTTGCTGAAAGTACACCAAGGACCAGTGCCAGAGATCTTGCACCAAGACCTGAATTCAGCCACATGACCACTTGCAATGTATTTTCATAAATATCCTCTGATGTTTAACATAAACAATACAAACCTTGCTGAGTATAACCCCTGAAGCAAGTATCACCTTTGTCTTTCCTCTACATAGAGGTATTTTGGTTTGCGCACACTTTGATGTTAGGCTTCTGAAATTAAGCTTGTAACACCCACCCATATATAATTACTCTTCTCTAAATTGTTCCCATCTTCTACACCGTTTAAAGATGCCCGCTGGATTTTCAAGAAAGATGTAGGGAAGTGGATAAGGACTGAAAGTTTTCTGCTGATGTTTCTCCTCAATACAGTTTCCCGTTTAAATACTTCTTTCCAACCAAGGCTTATAAATCTCTCAAAATAAACTGGCAGAGTATGATTTACAAAGACTCCTTAACCCAATTAAAAATTCCTTGTTGATTGTTTTTGTTTCAGAATATCAGCAGGCCAAAAATACTACCATAAACAAACAACAGTGAGCCACAGGTCACAAGCTAGGAATCAGTACAGAATATTTATGCAGGAGAACCAAGATGAAATGGAATATTATTCCTTGTTTGCTTTTGACAGAAACAAAACAAAAAGTACAGGGTTTGGTTTGTTTTTTAAAAGGAGCAAAACTTGTTCAAAGACATCCACAAAATGCCTCAGGGCAGAACTGAGGCTGCCAGGCTTCTCTCGTGCTCAGAATGTATGTCTCAACAAAATGCTTTTATTTTGCCACCATAAATATTTATTTACCTATTGTGTGAAAACACAAGTTTGGCTTTCATGTATGTCTGGTTTGGTCATCAGACATGCTAAGACATCTCTCTATTTTGAAGTGTTTTTCAGTTAAGTATGACACACTTGATTTAAATTACATATATTCTTATTACACATTCATAAAATACTCTATTAGGTTTAATAACAGCTCTCATGTTAAACATTTACTATTATAAAGGTCTCACCTCAAAAATTTCAAAGCCATAGATGTCCAGCACACCCATCACCTTCTTTCTCACTTTTGTTTGTGCCTTTAAAAAATACAAAGTAATAAGTTACTCTTCTGTATGTTTCACACAGGGGAGTCAGGAAAACAAGTGTACCTCATAAGCAGGCTGTCAGGTTGTGTAAACTAGAATGCTAAACGCTGCTTCTCAAAATGCACTTCAGGTGAGCGTTTTCATGAGCTTACAACAGGGCAGACAGCAATGTTTGGGGCTGCGATACCAGTATTCCCCTGTACCTTAAGACCATACAACCAGGTAAAATGAAATTGGCAAACACAGTTTTCTCATCCACTTTAATTCGATTCCATTCTATTGATTTTTTTACAGGCATAAAACAGCAATACCTTAATGCTCTCGTTGATTCTGGTAACAAGCCAAGAAAAGAGGCGACTGTATAAATTCTTAGCCAGAGCATCACGAGCATAATAGGCCTAAAGTAAAGAAAGAAGAATAACATTATAAATGCAGGGCTTGACACAAGTTTGAACAGAGTGCGTGTGACTCGGGCAGTGGTGCCTCTGCCTGAGCAGGCTCCTGAGCCAGAGTGGGCAGCCAGGACATTTCAGCAGCATACTTCCATCCTACTGGCCACAGGCAAAACTTGCATCCCCCATTCTGATCCTAAGCAAAGGACTTGAGCAACTGCGGTCAGCGAAACTGCATTCCTGCTGGGCTGAGCTGATGAGACACAGGTGGCAATCACACCAGCTTTGCAGTATTGCAGAAAGAAATTCACACTGGCAGCAAAAGTTTTTCAGTTGCCTGGGGCATACGACCCATTAGATTACTCCAGTTGCTCTAAACAAAAACAGGCTGCTTCACCACAATACTTTCAATGTGTGCTTTGTGCAGAACTGCTTTAGTTTTTCATCCTCCGCAACATTTTCCGATCGCCCATCTTTTTGACATAATTAACACACAGAAACAACACATCCAGCACGTATGAACTGCTGAATCAAAACACGTTTCTGCTGGTGATTATTCAATATAGCCTATTAGTTGGGGCTTTTATTTGGGCAGTCGTAGATTATTTAGGTAGAATAAATGGCCGCTTAATCATTTCTGTTAAAATCAGGACCTCTTTTTACCTGAGCCACATTCAGCGTTGTTGAAACTTTTTCTTGCTTGGCTTCAACTGTCCGGAAGCTGAAAGCTCTCTCCAACACTGACTGGTCTATACCTGTCAGCTCACAGATTTCCTTCAGCTCTAACATGAAAAAGCAGGGTGTAAGTATAATGAATCCTTTCATAGCACTGCTTCTATTCCCCCAAATGATTAGCTTTAAAATAGGTCAATGTTTTCCCAAAATGGGTTTTCTTCAACCGAAATGTTTCCCATCCACACTCACTCCTCCTCCCCCGCCAAGCACAGTATTTTTTAGAAATGCACAGCATGAGGAAGCAGGATCCAGTGACTTATGAGCTTTGAAAGCCCTTTCTATTTGGATATTTCTGCAAAGAACCTTTTCTTCCATTTGTCACAGAATACTCTTCTTGATGAAAAGCTTTGAAATGAAAATAGCCCAACCTCCAAAATGTATCAACTACAAAAACATGACATCAGATCACCAAAGGAAGGTATAGACAAAAATATCCTACTGCAAAAACAAGACAGAACAAAACAAAAAGCCTCTGCTGCAGAATAACCAAGCAGTTACAGAAATGCAAAGTACCATTTCACATTTCAGAAAAAAGCATTAATGAAGGGGGAAAAAAGTCATTTTTACAATTTCAAATACGGAGCAATTGACATTGACAAAATTCAAGTCATGTTTGCCTGCAGGTGAGTTTTAGAAGCAATCAGTGATAGGATGAGAGATAACAGCCTTAAGTTGTGCCGGGAAGGTTCAGGTTGGATATTAGGAAGAATTTCTTCCCAGAAAGAGTGGTGAGGCACTGGCACAGGCTGCCCAGGGAAGTGGTGGGGTCACCAACTCTGGAGGTGTTCAAGAAACACGGACATGTGGCACAGAGGGGCATGGGTAATGGGCATGGAGGGGATGGGTTGATGGTTGGACATGATGGTCTTAGTGATCTTTTCCAACCTTAATGATTCAGTGATTCTGTGATACCATATACCTACAGAAATTACAAAATCCATAATGAACTTCAGACAAATTAAAGCTTTTCTTCCCACCACTAATCTCATCTTACCATTTTTATCTTTGATTTTGCTTTCATCTAAGCCATTGACACGAGATTCAGGCTTAAACTCAATATTTCCCAATTTCAGAACTGCTGCCACCACTTCAAAAACAGACTGTGTTTCATGATCCATGAAACCAACAATCTGCATGGCGTTCTGAAAAGGAGACAAGATAACATTATGAGATAAAAGAAACTACATTCAAACAGTTCATACTTGCAAAAGTATTAGCATAAATTAGAAATGTTTTATAAACATTTATGTTACCAAACAAAAATTACAACTGCAGGCTTAGATAAGTACATTCGTAATAGAAAGGGTTTGGTAACTGAGCTAGCATATTAGTACAGTCCACTTCTAGGATCTTTATCAGACTGCTGAGAACAGTTTGTGGATTTTTAAAAGCAGTATTTTTTTAGCCGCTTAAGTTTATAATCCAACCAAACCACCCACGGTCAAATAGATATTGTTGTCTTCTCAGTGCATTCTGTTGCTCAAAAAGACAGTAACTTTTAGAATTTACATTTGTATGACAACCTTCAAATGACTCGAAGATGGCCGTGCCAACCTTGCCCAGAGCAAACAGCCAAAGCTGCAGGCATAACAACTCTGCACTTCTGTTGAGTACTTTGGGATTTACACCAAGCCCCTGTTATTCCTTACTCGAACTGTTCTGAAGTTCACGGCATCATCCACTCCATTCACTTTGGCAGAGTCGAGGCCTAGGTAGTTGTATCTGCTGAAGTCCCGCTCCAGCTTGAGTTTGCCTTAATAAATCAAAAAAAATATCACTGTAACGGCATGCTTGTTAGCAGCTCTTTTATCCTCAGAGTCAGTACTGTCAAGAATCATTTTTATTTAAAGGATTAAGTTTTCTTTGGGGATCTTTCAATTACAAGCTGTTTGGTTAAGAACAGCCCACCTTCTTTGTCCAGAAGACACTGTAAAGCCAATTCTGACTCAGGTCTCTGGAAAATATCATACCATACATTTACTGCAGGTATCGCTATTGCTACTACTGCTGACAAGAATAATTTGAAAAATGAAAGTATACTCCATTTCCCAAAACAAGACACGAATGGAATGGTCCATTAAGGAACTGTGTTTGAAAAAGGCACAAGCGTCACACTTACAGAGGAAGTCTTCCGATGCACCAGACAGGATCTGATAGAAAATATGAAAGTTTCTTTCACCTCTTGGCTGCTTAACAACACGAGACTTCTCCAGCAGATCTAGACATGCAAACAAAATCTCACAGGTCAGGGAAAGGTTTAGTAAAACATTTTCATACGAATATACTGGCCCACTTTATTTATTTCTGCGATCACCAGCAAATTAGAAGACAGTAGGCATGAATAAATTCTTTCAGAAATAGGTAAGGCCCACTGTACCTCTAAATGCTGCAGTCTGTGAACTATGAAGAAAACTCGTGGGAGGTGATGTTCTCAGCAGCCAGCAGCCAGCATAAGCATTAGGTTTGCCGAGAACAATCTTGTCCCTGCGTTCATCCCTACTGCAATGAGCTAGGCTTAAGCACCTTCTGATGGAATAGGAGCCAAAGGCAAGGCTTCAACCCACAAAACTATACAAGCCTTAGGAGGCTTTGCAAATAAACTACAGCAAGGCAGGTTCAAAAAGTAATATCTGCTCTAACACTAAACCAGCAACAATAATAACAAAATTAGGAGAATATTATTAAGCTTATATAGTTGGCTTATATTAAGACAGCTCAAATATCTTACAGACCAGCGTAACTGCTCTGTTCTATAAGGACAACACTGCCTGAGAGCAGCATTTGGGGCACCACAGCTGGTGGCCGCGACAGCAGTTCCCATCCCAAGGAGCTGCACACCCAGGTGGGTGAAGACTGCATGAAGGTGAATCTACAGCATCACTGTATGCAGAGTGCGACCAAGAACTTTGGACTATTTCGAATAAACATTTATGTTTCTCTAACTCAATAATCCTAGTTTCTTTCCATGCCCAATGAAGAAGTATATGAACACCCCAGCAAGAGGCTGTCCCGTGACACTAGCAGTTCATCTTGACATTACAATGGAGCAGGTTACAGGTGTGCCCTTGAGCTTTTCCAAGTTATTGACTTCTTTAAACTCACAGACAACCAACACCTGACATGATGCTCCATTGGAAAGGCATAGATCAGACAACAGAGGACTCACCAGCAGCCAGAGTACCACCTTTCCATCCCTGACTTAACCTGAAGCTGGGGCTCTCCTTGCTGATCTATGGTTGGAACTCAGAGCCATCCCGTGCCTAACCCAACACTCTCATTCATAGCTCAAAGGAGAAGCTTGGTTCATCTCCAAGTGGTAATGTTGGGGCCAAGGAAGGAACAAAGAGCGCCGAGTCACGCTGGCTGTACAACTTCTTGAGTTAAGTGTTGGAACAGATGGCAGCCAACTTTAATCTCAAAGAAATAAACAACTTCAGCTCCCGTGGTGGCTGCACACACTTCAGGAAACGGCTGTGTTTTCAAAGGATATTGAAGTGATGCAGTTTGCGAAGTGGTTTGGCTTAGCTGTGTTGAAAAACATTCTATATATAAATTCACTCAAACGCTGTCATAAAAGCTTAGCTACACATCCTGGCAAAACATGAAATGTAAGCCTCCTTCTAATTTACATCCATGCCTTCCACAGATATAAAAAAAGTTTTCTCAAGCAGATGTTGAATTTAACATGTTATGTTATACGGAAAGCTGTCTTGGATTTTTCCCTGTGGTTTATTTTATTTATATGATATATTTTTAGAAGCAAGGAGGTTACTAATTAACAGCCAGCTTTCCAAAGTCCCAATATTCCATAGGCTACCTGCCTTCATAATTGAGGAAAAAAGCTCCAGAAAGCAGATGATGACAAAGTTGGGTATTTATCTTAACAAAGCAGCTGCTATCAATTCTTTCTAAAGATGTGTTCGTTGTCTATGCTTTAGGTACGCTGTGCTGGTTAAAAACAGCTTTTCAAAAGCAGGAATTACATATACAGTATTTCACATGCGCCACTGTTATCTACTAGTTAATCATTAAATCACTGGAGGGCTTAGGTGGATTAGGAAAGATCACATCATGCTAAAAAGCTAGCTATCTTTCAGCAGGAAATCCCAGGTGAAATGTGAAAATGTAAAGCTTGCAGATATTCTGAGTAAGATACTGTAAGATCCCTGCCTTAGAAAAGGTCTGAGCAACAGCCAGCATGAAACGTTGGACTGTACCATGAAAAGCTATTTCAGCCAAAAAAATTAGAGTACACATTGAGAAACTGAGTGCACCCTATTTGCGGTGTGCATTACACACTGCAGGAAGGTGGCGCTAAGGGACACGGTGGTTGGTAGGTTGGGCTGATGGTTGGACTTGATGAACTTGAAGGTCTTTGCCAAACTAGATGATTCTAGGAATGTACACACACAAATATCATCTTGGGAACAAGACAGACAGTATCTGGATGAAGCCATGTTTTACAGCTAGATAAGCTACTGCTTATCTGAGCTATTATTCTCCTTTCTTATGGTCCCATTCCTATTAACATGGCAGTTTTAATAAAAGGAAAACTAAGTAGAGTGCTGAGAGTTTCTGTATTTTATTTCCACTAAATTACACTCAAGTGAAAGCAGGTGAATTATGAGCCCTCCAACTGCCTTTCCTCACAAGCACTGTGGGAAAAGTCTGAGCACACAAGCACTCACAAGAGCACTGCATGCAGCAGTGGTACCCATACGCACCATGCAGCATGGAAAGGTGCACATACTATTTACTCCATTGAGACAATGCAGATGCCATTTACCTTGCTGGAAATGATAGGGCCTTCAAGGAAAGTTGACAGAAAAGGAAGACTCAGAAGATTCAGACTTGCTAGATACTGCAGCTTACTTCATCCTCATGACTCAATTATTGTTTTGTAGTGTCAAACAAGTCCAATACTACTAAACTCCTTTACCTACACTCCTATCTAGTTTACAGGGAAAAAAAATTCCCAGCTGAAGTCACATACTCAACGACTGCATAAATCACATTCATCTCAAATTTTCCACTCTCAGTTTCTTTTATTTTATGATTGTACATCATTTGAATGCCTTACAAATCAGTGCACTCAGAAGCTGTGAGCGACTACGTAATGTACTTTTAATGAATCCGTGTGTATTTTACATTGTCCAAACATAAAATTATCTTCAGTTTGGGAACATGCTGATCCTATCTTAATAGATGTTACAGAAATCTTCTATTACAGTCTCTTCCACTTAACTATCCACATTCTGGCTTTACTGAAAAGGTTTACCCCTCCATTTACGGTACATAAACATTTCAGATCTACCAGGGGATGTCTCTGTTCACTGCAAACTGGACAGGATATACAGGCAGCAAGCACTGTCATGGTAATTTCGCCCTCTAGCTCCAGCTCATGAAGGGTTCACTTGTAGGTGAATCCTTGTCATTACAGAGCAAGAGCTCATTGAGGGGCACAAGAATCCCTCAAAGGAAGGTCAAGATAGAATCTGCCACAACATGAAGGGTGATGGGCAGACTGACTGGTCTTTCACCAAGATTCATAGCATTTCAGACTAGGATCAACCTTTCAAACAAGATATTATAGCCCAGTGGCTCTCCATTAATCTTTAGCAACCTGCTAAAATTAGTGGTGTGTTTTCATTAGCCTTCTTGCCACCAAAATAATCCAGATGTTCAACACGTCAGCTTCCATTCCCCGGTAGTACAGTTTGGTGACACAAGCTTTGACCCAAAAAGCCCATCAACTTCATAGGTGTTTGGGAATCAAGCTCATCAGATTCAACTAATAAAGTTTAATCAAAATATTATGATATCATCTTCACATGCTGTTAACACTGAACCAACAAGTGGTCAGAAAGTGAAGAATATTTATTAACAAACTAATCACACTTTCCCTTTTAAGGATAGGAAACTTCAGCACTGCTTTATGAATTAAGACGGCAAATCCTAAATTTGACTACAGCCAGAGTAAATAATAAGTAGTGCAGGAGAATTTAAGCTCCCAATAAATCATGAATGGCAATATCTCACAACAGAAGCATTTCTTCTCCAAATCAGTACAATGCTGCAGGCATTAAAAGTGTGGAAAAATACAAGGTAGGACAACACGCTTGCTTTAACATTGTACATAACTGAAACCAAGTTTTAAAAGAGGTGGATGGGACTATGAAATTCTGTGAACTCCAAAGTGGTATACCTTAACACCCAGCCGCAGGAACTCAGCATTTAACTGGGACATCCAGTGTTAATATGAGGTAGTTTATAGTCCAGTAGGTAGCACCTTTTCCACAATAGGGTCTACATGTAAAGACTATTTTTTTTTAATTCAATATTGCTCTTCTCGCTTTTAGATACATAATTAACTTGAGAAGAGAGTGAGAATACCTAAAATAGGCAACTTTTAAGAAGATCAAAAAATAGGTCTGCCCTTGATTACATGTCATCACATCAGATAATTACATGCAATGCTATAATTACAATATGCTATGATTTAGAAGGCAGATAAACTATACAGAATAGTATTTGGATCGCCTTTTAATATGACACAATATTTTAATTAGATGACTCAGAACGGTATTTTCAAAGACAAATTGTTGAATATCCAGTCTGCAAAGCAGAGTTCATTTTTATTTATCTTTATCTATTTTGAATGTGAAGTTAAAAAAAAAAAAAAAAAAACCACAGCTAGCCTGCTGAAATTTTTTGTACAGATTAAATTACTGATGACTACACTTTGTCCACATTTAATTACTGGTGAATGCACTGAGTACATTTGGCATCTAATTTTACTGATTGTCAAATGTCAGCATTAACAGATAGCCATAAACACTCAAACAGTGACTGCTCTGAGCTTCAAGTTTATAGCATTATAAAATGCTATATTCACGTGTGTAATTCTTCGCAATGTTTTAAAAAGTTTATATTGTATCTGAGAGTTCACTGGTTGAGCTTGGGAGACTAATTATTTCACAATCAGGAAAACGGCACTGGAGTCAGAAGGCTTTAGAAACAGGGATGAATTCGGCCGAGCAGGCAGAGAGGCCAAGGCCAGGTCAGTGACACCTAGTACAGCCACTCACTGCCCTCCTCCATCCCTTTTGAAAAATAAGAAAAACAAACAAGCATAGCTTTATATAGCATGAAAGAACAACTTGTTTAAAACAAACAAACAAACAAAAAAAAACCCTGCACTTAAGCTCTAGAAAGAAAAGCAAGTCAAGGCAACTTGAATTTTGAATTGGCACTCAGTTAACGGTTTCTTTCTTCCCAGCAGAGAGCTGGCTAAAGGGTCTGTCAGAACAGCAGCCTTACTTCCAGTAATAGAACTTAGGTTTAGTGGGGAAGTATTTGTAGTAGGTGAACGGTTGGACTAGATTTTCTTAGATGTCTTTTCCAACCTTGGTGATTCGATGATTCTGAAACCCAGGGCCATCCTTCCCTTCATAAACTCAACAGGTTTTTATGCTCTCTCATATTGAGCCTTTATCTATACTGTGAGGTATGCTAAAATTAGCATTAGAAGTATTAGAATGCTTTGATTTCAAGAAAGCACTCTCATTCCATTGGGATCTCCAGCATACTTTGTGTGACTTCTAGATTACAAAACAGAGTGTCTCCAGCATCACCTACCATCAACATACAACCCATCAAATCAAGTCACACAGCTGAGCCCAGGGATCCAAGTACGAAATACGCCTCAGACATTTAATCCATTCAGAGGCAATATATGGACCCACACACTCTGCTTACATTTATTATTTGTACTTCTTTCAAGTCTCTCTTCACTTACTCTCATATACTCAGCACCAAAACAACAAAATTAAAAAGCTGAATTTATCACATAATGAGATTCAGTTAGACAGACGCTATTTATTTCAATGATTTAACTATCTTCCTTTTTGAACAAAACATTTTTGGCTGCCAATATGCAGATAACATGAGCAATACTCACAGTTGCTTATAACTCCTCCGAGTGGATCACCCTTGAAATCAAACTCAATATCCATGTATTTTCCCTGTGAAAGCAACATAGTTTAAGACTATAACTCCTGTTTAAGAAAAACAGACATTTTGGTGACATTTTTAGAAGTTCCTTGGTCATTCTACAGGCTAAATGAGCAAAGTGCAGCCTCCTGTGCACAACACCAAATTGTAAAAACCGGAAAATGATTCAAAGCTTCAGATTTTGCTATCGCAGCCAGAGATTCTCATGGCAACTGCTTTAATAGGGCTTGTAATGCAACCCGGTAATTTGCTCATTTGCTAAGCAAGAACATTTTTTTGTTTCATCAACAAAAAGTAAGCTGCACAAACATTCAGCAGAACGCTACCCCCACTGAACAGTGCTTGTCATCGTGTAGGTGTTACCACACTTATTAAAGGAAGAATGGGTGTCCAAGCAGACGTATTTGCTCCATGCCAAACCTCCTGAGCTCTCAGAATCACACTTAGGAGCAGCAGCGATTACCACTGTCATTGCAGGTGTCTGTCCGGCCCCATGCAAGTGATGGGTTTTTCCCATTAAACTCTTTGCTTTGTAACTCAGGAGACCAGAGGCAACAATTAGCAGGCAGTCACCACAAAAGCCACTTCATTTGCAGCCGTACTGACAGTGTGTTTCCTTGACTTCCACATGACTTTTTCCGCCTCATGCAGCTCTTTGCATTGTTTCAATCCGTACAGCGAGCAATTACCACTGTAACAGCTACGTTTAGCAATGACAGAATGGACAGAGCCACGCTGCGAGCACAGCTCACCCTGGCAAGGAAGTTTAGAAAGATAAAGAGTACTGCTAGGAATTCAATCCAGCTCCCCAAGCCACGCACAGGAATGATCTCACCATCCTCTGGTGAGATCAGAGGATAAAAACAGTCTCTTGAAAGGAGAAGCCTTGTGTTTATCCTGCCTTATTGTGTTTAGGAAGAGATTTCTTGTTTTAATTACAGAACATGAAAATCAAGCACTTTACATTGACTGCCTCTAAGACATTTTTAAACTTGCTGGCTATTTTGTCAAGTTTGGCTTATTACGTTCCTACTGAAACTCCATTCTCCTGCTGGCAGCTGAAGCCGACGAGACAGGACAATACTTGTACTTTCTTGTTTGAAGTTAATTCTGCGCTGATTCAAATTTTCGAGATAAAGAATTAAATCAGATAATTAAATCTTAATTTCCCAAGGACTGGGCCAGCTGGCTGTTTCTAGAAGTATTTTTAGCTTTGTGTTTATAAGCAAGGACTTGAAAGGCGAAATCCTTCTCAGTTGCACTTTGTCCTGGAAAGACTCCTGCTTGCAAATGCCGCCTCTTCTCTCTGCCGGCTCCCCTCCTCCAGCCTGCAGGACATCACCTCTGACAGCTGCACGTTTTCTATCCTTTTTATCCAAAAAATTGTCCTGCAGTGCCTCAGATTTCAGTACTGATCTTGCCTCTGCAGACATGTGCAGGGCCCACAGTGCACACCCCTTGCTCCATTCGCAAGCAGGGCAGTGACCGCAATTATGTTTTCATTCACTCATGACTGTCAGATCCTAAATTTTGATACTTCTTTTTTAGCTTGTTTCTGTTTGATTCTCAATAGATGTCTATGCCCACATCAGAAACCAACAAGATTTCTGACAAATAGGTGATACATCTTTCAAAAATACAGCTGAATGCTGCAGTAATGCTAGGAAGACATTTGGGAAGTAGAACGTGCTACAACGTACGGAATGACATACTGATTGTAACTGATCACTAGCACTCTCCAGGCACCGTGGTCCTTGGGCAACTACAGTAACGTTCTCTCTCCAAATTACTCATTCACTCCTTACAGATGCCTTGATGGCTGACACAAGGTAAAATAAAAACTGCCAACAACAAAGCATGCTCTCTGCTATAAGGAATTTGAATTAGCCTTGCAGAAAATACTTACAAATCTAGAGGAGTTGTCATTCCTCACTGTTTTGGCATTTCCGAAAGCTGGCAAAAGAGAATAAGAAATAAGACCACATCTATCTATAAAAAAACATATATTTAAAATGCTTTAGCATCTATGACTTCTTACACATTTAAAAGAACCAAAGACTTTTGAGAAATAATACACCACTCATCGCATGGGTACCAGTCACTCGAGCCAGACTAAGCGTGACATTATCTCAATTGGGAAAACATCTATGGAGGTCCAAAACAGTCGTGTTGATGAAAGAAAATGAAAGAAAAGCATACAAGGTGAAATTGTTCCAAGACAAAATTGCACCTGGATTGAGGTGAATCCTGAGTTTGAATCTTCAAATTTAAAATCTTATGATGGAAATAACTTTATATATAGGAAATTCTACTTTCTCTTCACTTCAGAGAAAGAAATGAATGTTATCTACCAGTACAGAAAATGATAAAGGATAGGGTCTGATTTATAAGAGTTTAACACGCTCTCTTCAGCTTGACCTAAGCTAGCCTTTTGAATAAAGCTTGGTTTTAAGCTCTTTAGTTCAAGCTTCCCGACAGAGCAACCTTCTCGCTGAGAAGTGGCTTCCTACGGCTATGTTCGGATGGGCAGCCACCAGCTCAGAACATACACGGGACCAGCGGGTATTCTAGCTTACACATTGTCAAAGCTCGGTGAGTCAGCCAGGAGTGCATCTCCTGCTTTATTAACTACAGCACTCCTACTCCAACAGGAGCCTTTATTTATTCCTGGTATTTATTTATATAGTGTACGTATCTTCAAAGATCAAATCAAGTCAATGTTATTTGGATAGAAGTAAATACATGCTTTTAGGCTTCAGCAAACTTGCATGAGTAGACTTATTCTTGATCAAAGAAACGAAGCCAAAAGGAAAAGTTTCTTGCTCCTGAGGGCCAAGGATAAGTTAAAGAATTGTTTTTAAAATCTTTATGCCTGCAATAAATCATCTTTTCAGCAACCAAATCTCTGAGCTACGTTTTCTTAAACACAGCGCTGAACAGTAGAGTCATTTATAGCCCCACAGAATCAAACACAAGTGTTCCATTATAAAGCATGAGACACGTTCCTCAGTTTTCCCATAAGTTCATTGTTTCTGAAAGTTAATTTACAGTAGTGACTGTAGTTTTCTTCTAAAAAAAAATAGAAAATTCCCGTAAGATAAATTATGCACATTTAACATTTATGTCATTTTCTTGCTCCACAGCTAGACTGAAACTGATCTACATAACCAAAGAAAAACAAATCTAACCACAAATGCTTAATTCCTGTCCAAAATGTATATAAGCAGCCAGGCTTGCTCAGCGGTCTCCTAGTCCAAAAAGCTATATACGCATTTACCACAGCACCAAGCAGAACAAAAAATACCTTTAAATGATATGGCACTTTTCTGTGAGCTTACAGTATTCCTCCTGCATTAAAACAAAGATTTGCAAGCTAACATGAAATCCAATAAATTTGGCAGTCCCTGGGAAGCAACCTCTCTTCGCCAAGAAAAGCCATCACACTTATACTATTTCTGTCCACATCTGAAGCCTGCCTTCCAGGGATAAGAGCAGCACGGCTCTTCTTCGTGAACCCCAAACCACAGAACACTGCAGCCCTCCATTCAGTCTTAAGGGGAACAGATCCGATCACCAAGAAAGGCTTATCCTGCACTTTTAGCAGTATTTAAATATTAACATTTTATCTTTTGCTGTAAGTCTTTGCTTGCAACTTGTGTTTTGTGTATAGTTCATGACCACATTTTACACATCACTGCTCTGTGTGCTTTTGCTTACCCTTCCTTTTTGATTATTTTCTGTTCCCACTCAAGTAATGAATACTTGCTCCCTAGAGAATCCAAATCTTTACGTTTATCTATAGATAGCTAAGAAATAAATAAAATGTTGACACTCAATAGTCTGACAGACACTGTGCATTCTATGGCCATAGCACAACATTTTTGTACAGCAGTTATGAGAATTTCTCTCAGCATCACAATAGCTCAGAGAACTGTGGCAAAATCCACGCCAGGAATCAACACAATAGACTTAAATAAGCCCACAATAACCAAGGCACTTCTGAAGGCAATTATTAGACAATAGGATAAAACTGCGTGCTTTGAGGATCACATATCCTATCTCCAGGAAAAATGAAGATCCTGTTTCTGGCAGCCAACCACTTCAAATTGACTAATTAAAAAACAAAAACCCAGACAATCACAAAGTCCTTCATGGGAGAGCAGGAAAGGCAGCTGTCAGGAAGACGAGCTAACAGAGGCACCAGACCCAGGGAACAATAAGTTCTAGAGAATAAGAGGCATCCATGTGGACTGGGTTAGTTTTTCCTAACATACATCTCTCCACTTAATTTTTTTTCTTCTAAAAGAAAAATAATGCTTTGCAGAGATTGTTTGTTTACTAAGGACTATGATAATATAATTTGGAAGGAAATGAATCAGAGGGACTGAAGTTAAATCTCTCAATACAGTCAAGCATCATCAAGCCATGGTTAGGAAAGGGTATGCCCTAAGAGAGCTGCCTGAGGAGTCTGGGAAATATGACCTAACTTCCTAAGCTCTCACTTCCTGAGGAAAAAATTCCATTTTTAAGAAGATCTCTCTGTAAGTGAACAACTTTGCGTGGCTGTCTTCACAGAAAGCACCTCCTACAGCTTTGGAAACCAAGTACATACAAAACAACAGTGGGTAGTGTTCTCAAAGCCAACTCACCAGGGAGGCCGATACACAGAGGTAGTACATGCTCGTGAGAAACGTACCTTCAAGAACGGGATTTGACTGCAGAAGTTGTTCTTTCACTTGGTTAACCTCTGCCCCCTTGCCACACACAGCAGCTACATATGACATGACAAGCTTGCTAGCCTCTGTAGGGGAAGAGTGAAACAAAACAACAGTAAGTATTGGCAATTGGAAACTTGATCTCCATCCTATTTTCACCATACCAGACAAGAATTGTAGGCACATTTCATTTCAGCTTTCCTGTCTCTTGGTGGACAGCCTGGGAAGGACAAAGAGGCTCACTACACCACGAGAGCCACGCCGCGACATTAGGACGGCCACTGACTTAAATACCTAGAGCCCATCCAAGCTACCACTGCTGGATACAGCACATTGCAGATACTTCTCTGTTTAGCCTTAGTGAGAGGCAGCTAGTTAGGAAAGAAAACCATCTCTAGCTAATGTTGGAATGCTTAATCTGAGTCTGAAGGTTTTAGCCTGAAAAACTAGGCCCAAGCACTTTCAAGATGCAAAATTCAACAAGTTTACCTCACCAGATTCACAATAGCACAGATGTTAGCACACAACATGCAATACATATGTAATTACAACTCCAAAGTAAACTACAAGTAAATAAATAACTGCAATTCAACATCACATAACATTATGCAGCCAGTTTCAAAGTATAAAGTTTAGAGAAAGTAAAGTCTTCATTTAAACAATGAAACTAATTAGAAGGTATAAGGTTTTAACAAAGTCTGGAACAATTTTTGGACTGGGTTTGTAAGGATGTCGTTCACCCAAACAGACATGAAGATTTCTGAAGGAGAAATCCATCCAATTCTTATGTTTTTGTTGGTTTGGACAAAGAGCAGCTGAGAAAGGATTCTGTTTATAAACAGAATCTGTGAAGTTCAGTATGATGTAAGATAGTGAAATTTGAGGCAACATCAGCTGATATACAATGTAATGACTAACAGCTGGAATTCCTATCAACTCAATCCAATTGCCATTAAAAAAACCATTACTTGCTATTCGGAGATCTGTTACAAATTTAAGGGTTTCATTTCAGGAAAGAACTGACAAACGAGTTATTCCTTGGATATTGATTCTTCCCTATTTAATCAAGCTTGTTTGCCAGTATTAAATGACTATTCTACACTGGAAGGAAAACAGCACAAACCCATGACATGGGAAGCAAGCAAGCAGAACACGAGTGGTGTCCACGCAGACTCCCATCTCCTTTAACCACACAATTCTTCAAGCCCAGCTGTCTTTTCTAAAAATCCCTTCCCTTCAGAGCTTGAAGTTACCAAACTATTTGATATGAAATACTTGCTAAAGCAGTCAAAGCCTCTAAGGAGAGCTACTCAGTCAAAGAGAGAAGAAAGCACTGAAGCAGCAAATAAGCTATTATAAAATAATATACAATAAGAATGCATACAATGGCCTCAAGATAGGCTTTGGACATCACTGAAAGATGGAATAAATGCCATTTCCTTTATTAGGAACTCTGCTTCACCAAATAAAGACACAAGGAAGTGAATCATCAACTTAACATCTAACAGCATTTAAACATGCTACTCATTCCGGTACCATGTTTTCCTGCACAGTCTTACTGTAACTATCAATTACCAATATAAACACACAGTGAAACAAGACTAAAACTTGAATAAATTAAAGAAAACAAGTGATGACAATTCAGTTTCAATTCTCCCAGTCCAAACTTGCCAAATGTTCAGGCTACCAAAAATATATATTCTAAAAGAGTTATAGCACATCTGTACTACCAAATTTGTTTCTTCACCTCGAGAAATTTCCTCCACCATCCCCCTTTTTTCTTTGCAATGAAAACCTAGATCCTCAGCTATTAGCCCCACTTCAGTATCCACAATTACATCAAATATTAAAGAGAGAATATTACAAATTCTGAGTCCATTACTGTCTTGAATTTCAAACCATGCTCTTATGCTATTCAGTACTTACCTTTATAAAGAAGGAATAATTCATATCATGTCCCATATGGCTATGAAAATTACAGAACACAGTCAGAATCCATATATGAATCTGAATCTACCAGAATCCTCTTTACAAATAGAGAAGTTCAGAAACTCAACCACTCCTACACCCTTCAACTGAATAAATACATTAATATAAGTGCCCTTCAGCTGTATGAGAACTTACTGTTCCTGAGGAAATAAAAAATTAAATAGTTTTGGTAGAGAACTTCATTCTGATGTGTGAAATCCTAGACAGAATCCATAATGATCATATCAACAAGAACTTGTTATTTTAATATATACTCTAACTGAACATACAAATGCTTTCATGCCATTGAACCGGAAGAAAAGGATTAAATTACAAGATTTCAAGATGTTTTAACTGGCTGCCACTAATCAGACAAAGGAAAACAAGACATCACTCATGAACAAAATAGAAGCCAAAGACATTTATCTCAGCACTCCGAAGATGAAGCCCATGCTTCATGTTTTTGCACAGCATGCAAAAGACTGATGAGATATCCAAGGTAATCAGCTATTGGTATTGGTTTTCCTTGGGAAATAATGTATTCCATCATGAATGCATATACTTATTAAAAGCCATGCAAAAGGATCAAAGGTTTGCCTTCCAGTGTAGAAGAGCAACAGCATTCAGTTGTCACTGCCTTCAACGTTTTTCAGGGGATAGCGTAAAGATTTTCAGCCCTTCCTATTCTCTTATCGCAAACTAGCATTACCACAGCATGACTTTGCACAGTGATAGGAATACCTCAGTAACACGTGACAGGACTACCTCATGGTGACAGCATGGAAAAACGTGAGTTTAGGGAAGATCACCCCTACAGCGACATGTATGACTGCATTCGTTTTCTGCAACGGCCTGACACAAAAACATGCCAGTAACTCTCGGCTCTTACAGCTTCCAGCATCAGTTTGCAAAAGACTCAAAATAACTGTGAGTGCTTTCGAATGGGGTCAAAGCTGTTTATTACCTGTTTTTCCAGCTCCACTCTCTCCTGTAATAAGAATACACTGGTCTTTGTCCTGGTCCCTTAAAGATCGATATGCTTCATCTGACAGAGCAAAGCTGCAGGAGAAAGAGACAAGTAAGAATTAGATAAAACAGATAGTATCAATAAGTATGATCTGTCCTTCACATCCATACAGAAAAATAAAATAAAATAAAATAAAATATCCAAGCACAGAGTTCTGTAAGCGCTAAGGCTTTCAATTTCCAGAACAAAAGACCCATAGAAGCAAAATGGATACTTCAGCTCATTAGTTTATTCAGGCTTTTTTCTCCAGGAACAAGCAAGCAAAATGTGTCTTACAGGTTTTTATGCAGATAAAAAACTCAAACTGGCAAAATTTGAGGGAAATTTAGGTCTCATTCTTCAATGAGGAAAATGCCAACACAATGGGATATGTCCATCTGAAGAATTAGCAGCTTTTCTACACCAAAAATATCTTTCTATGGAACACAGAACATTGTAAGTCCGGAACTCCTGGGCTGCAATTTGGATCCAAATGTGCTTCAGTGCCACACAGCACCATGTATTTTGGAGAAATGCAAATGTGTTTTTTATATTTGGTTTTTCTTCAGTTGTCGTTTTAAGCCAGAGAAAGAGTAGCATTGACTTTGGTTCAACTGCATTTTCTAGTGCTGGACACAGCACTAGAACTCCTTGCAAAAACTTAAGCAGTGTCTAAAAAAAGACATAAAAGCAAAATCGAAATAAAAGGGTACACTTGCAGCACTAAGCAAATTCAAGAAACAAATCTGCTAGCAAAATATGGCATAGTTTTACATGAAATAAACATCCATTCATCAGATCAAGAGCTTTGTTTGATTGCTGCTCCTCATAAAATGGTGAGTGTTGGTATAAATTTAAAATTGGATATAGTCTATTATTTACAGCAAACAAACGATGGTTGAAAAACAGCAAATAACTCTCAGGACAACATGAAATACATAATGGTTACAGATTTGATCTATCTTCTAGAAACTTATTCTGTAGCAGCTCGGGAACTTTGCATTCTGCTGACGACTGCAAAGATACCAAGTCTTGGTTTTGCATAACGTAGCCATGCAGAGTTTTCACAGGAAACCACAGCTTTCTGAAAAAAAGCAAGCTCTTTGTCATGAAACTAGCTATGGTTAGCATGGGCAAAGTGATCCATGCTCAGCTTCTTCTAGAGACTCCTACTGCTACAGCTCAAAAGCTTCAAACATTAAACCTGTGTAGGCTCAAATCAGTTCATATCTGTTTCTTTTTCGCTAGCTAACATTGCCCCTTGAACTTAGGCAGCTCTTCCTTCTGGCTTCTCTTCCTCAATGGCTTTATGAGCATGTCATACTTTCCCAGTTATTTATTTGGTGCACATGAAACACTTCGTACTCCCTCATCCTTCAGCACTATTAGACTCATCTGTCTTTCTTTTTAAAGCTGCATCATGTTCCCAGCTCAGCCATCCAGCAAGAGACCAGCACACCAAGTAAGCGGTGTTCCAAGAAGGTAGGAAAACGGGTCACAAACACCTTCTGCTTCCTTCCCTACGAACTCATCATCCATGTCCTTCCTCCCTAGCTCCCGCCAGTGATGATCATGCCACTGATTCCCCACTCTTTGTGGTCCTCCCATCCTCTTTTCTGCATCAGGGCAGAGAAGTGCTTCAGTGCTTTCCTTATGGCTTACATTGTCTCAGACTCTAAACTGAAATTCTCTCAGCACAGCTGGGCTACGCATTTACCAAGCACAAAGAGAGGTCACTACTCCTTTTGATACACTTACCATTGAACCAGAATTAAAACAGGTCTCTGAAAGCATACTACCCCTATGGTGATTGAAGCATTTAAATGCAGTAGTTCAACCAGAGGTGAAAATGTGTTTACGAGAAAGTAGCAAGCTGTAATGTTTTTAGCATTACAACAAAATCAGTCTGTGCCATGGCCAACATGCTGGAGAACTAGAAAAAAAGACAGACTCTTCTGCTGCTGAGAGACCATGACACAATTTCTGGCATCTGCTTTACTGACCCGAATCCAAGCTACAGTAGCAATAACACTTTACCAGACTCTCTTACAGGATATATTTAGGAAATGAATAATATTTGCTGAATGCTGCTGCAGATATACTTGTGAACCGAAGAGCACAATGCAGGATGTTCAGACAGGCTCATCCCAGCACACATTTATGTAACTTTAATCGCCATCCTTTTTGCAAGGAAAAATAAAGCAATGGGATATAAATGAAATAAATATTCACAGGCCATGCAAGAGGCCATTAAGCAGTGCCATGGACCCATGGGTTTGACTGGAAGCTGGCTTTCAGCAGGAAGGTGAGGCTCTGTGGTGCTCTCAGACCTGCAGGCTGGGCGGCTTGCTCTGTGCCTGCTGTCCTACAGACAATCCTAGCCATCAACTACTATTTCACTGCTGGAACAGCTTTCCTGGCAGGAGTTTCACACCAGAAAATGAAGTCAGCATCAAGCACAGAGAAAGTATTTTCTCTGTTGATATACCCAGTTATGAGTTAATCAGCTTAGAAACCATTCGTCGTTTCTAACCCACCGAATTTCTAGTTTCCCAGCAGCCCCCATCAAAATATATTTCAGTGCTTGATATATTTATTAACTCTACCTGCACTGCACAGTCAAAAACACCAAATTGTGCCTCTTCTCCTCCCTCAGCAAAGAAACAGAAAATTTAGTGCTACAAAGAGATACATGAAGTTGCAAAGAAAGCAGGACTCTGGCCAGCCCTGTCCTGACCCAACCACGGAAGCTGGACACACATTTGCTTTTACTCCACTCTTCTACATAACCTAACAAAGCAAAAGTCTCAGAATTGTATAAAATACTCTGCTCCAGACACAAGAAAGAAAGAAGTCAACTCATTTTAGAAGAAGTTTTGTGGAGGCACTTATTAGAAGTTTCCTAAAAATTACCTCTGACATTTCAACCACTGCGCCAACAATTCAATCTGAGGAGGCAAAATCAAGAGTATATAAATAACAGCATTTAAGGCTTCTTTGTCTTGCTGGCATTGCATATACAGCATTAGGCACATTTACATCAGAGCCTGAACAAAGAACTTTATTTCAAACAAAAAGAGAGAACAAGTCATTTGTCATGTCAACTTTGGTAGTACAACACTACTTCACAGTCCTTCATATTTATTATCTTCTTCTGTCTTCGCATTAAAAAAGCTTCAAGTCTTTTTGTTTAACCTCCACTGGTTCCAAAAAATGTAATTTCACTTATTACAAACATATTAAATAATATCATTTAAGGCCATTTTAGCTTAATGTATTTTAATCATCTATAGACCGCAAAGAATCCTTCTACCCTCTGCCTTTCAGCAATGTCAAGAGGAGCAGTTCTGAAAGCCAACATCTACAGCTGCAGCTTCAGGCCACATTCTGCGCTCCGACCCACCTCACAATTACAGAGCCCAAGCAAAATGTTTAAAATAGTTCGTAATTTAAAAAGTAGTTATAACCCATGTGTTTTGAATTAAATGGTGTGTTAGCAGTGTCATTTGCCATACCTTATAATAAACTCTCCTTTGATTTTTAGGTTGTTATGAGAGATGACAACATTCTCCTACCACAATAAACGCAGAACTATTTACTGGAGTTCTCTTTTAGCTGAGATTTAAGTATAGAAGTAGTTTGGAAGTCAAAACAGCACCCACACCTACATCAGTCACAGGCTCTGCCTTTTTATAGCACCCATTCCTTCGGCCGCACCACTCCAGATGGCCCAATGGGTCTGCAGAGAATAACATAGAATCACAAGTCCAAACCCTAAAACGTGGACATGGAGGGAAGCAGCAAAGAGGGATTTCCACGGGGCTCAGGCAGCCCTCAGTCACACCTCTCTGCTCTAACAGAACAGCAGGGCGAGCCCACAGCAAGGCTCACACACAAAGCAAAACCCTTGCCCTGACTGTCATTTCTTCCATCACCTTCTTCTTTGAAGCCAAAAGCATGAGGATGAGCACTCCTCAGCTATCGGCACTTCTTTCTCCCCACCACCACCTTCCTTTCTCGTCCCTCAGCATTCTCAGTCTGCACCATTAGTTAACATTAACTGAAACTCACACATGAAAGCGATTCCCTCTGTCTCATTGTTACTGGCGGTTGCTTCCCACTCTCAGACTCTCAGCCCCTGTCTTAAAGAATCCGGTGGTCAACCCTGGCCTGCCAGCCTCATCGCTGCTTTCAAAGGAAACTCAGGCCTTCCTCCTTGGCCCTTCCATTCCCCAGGAAGCAGAGCCACAGGATCACTTCATTTCTACCCATCTGTCTCCAAACACATTGGCAGGGTATACATCGTAGGTCAGCGTGTTATCATTGCAAAGCATGCACTATGCTGCGCTAAACAAGAGCTACAGTAAAATTCTGATTTTACATATAGTTTAATGCGAACTTCACATAAAATGTAACTTATTTTTGTTTTCAAAGTCTAATGGAGAAGAGTATTTTTTAAGTTCCTTTCCTTTATGAGTGCACAGAAGTGCTTTGAGACAAGATGACAACAAAGTCATCTCCTCCTCTCACAGTGTGCTGAGAGAAAGCATCAGACTGGTTGGTTCTGATGTATGCATATAAAAAGGAACCAATAACCTGGGACAGGAGAAGTGGAAGCACATTTTATAGCGAGCTTTCAGGCTTTATGCTGTAAATCATCACTATTCATCACAGGTTTCCACCCAGCCCCGCCAAAGCTCAGTGGAAAAACCACCACTGGGGAAAAACAACTATAAGAGATTATTTACATCGTTAGCTCATAGCAGAGAACTGTTTAATCTAATTGCCCTATGGATAACAATCGCAGCCCCATTTTCCATAATTACAAGGTGCCTCCTGTCAGCCCCTTTGACACACGTGAGAGGAGGCTGTCAGCCTGCCACGGGCCTGAAAGGAGCAGCAGCTGACAGAGCAGCGCCTGGGACAGCCCCACACAGGCGAGCAGCTGCTCTTTGAGCCAGGGGAAAAATAAAATGAGCTTAAGCACAAGGATAAAGAGGTGCTCTAAGACAGATGGAAAGGCTTTTCTCCTCTTCAGAATGCTTCTGCATCTTTAAGCCTACTTTGTTTTCCCAGTGAGGACAGAAATTTGTTTTATCAACAATACTGTGTGGCTAATATACACAGGGAAGCATAGCTCCTGCATTTCCTTCCCCACTTGGCTATTCATGCTGGCAGCTGTGACGTTCTGAGACGCAAAACAAAGCCCAGAGCTGAGTAAATCAGCCTAGCTATCTGTAAGGAGCAGCTAGAATCTGTGGAAGAGACAGGAGAGAGGGACAGACAAAACCACTCCTGACTGTCAAGAGTAAAACACCTTAAAATACAGCCTAATGCTTAGCCAGAGACATTTATTTTCTGTTCCAATGAACTGGGAATGTAATATACCCTCAGATGCTCTCTGGAGAACCCCTCTTCCTCAGGATGCAGCAGCTTTCAGGCACACTTCAAACACAGTGCCGGCACAGCAGGGCAGCCCAGTCCCTTCCCCTCCCTGGGGACAGGACACATTTCCCCTGCAAGCCAGCGGGAGGCTTTCTTCTTGGTTTTGATCACCTCCTTTTTACTGAGTGACAGACCAAAAAATGCCTTTCTTTGGAAAACAAGCAATGGTCTTTCCCGTGCGCTGTACACAGAAGATGTAAACACAGCGTATAATTGTCTGCCTACTTCAACAACATCTAAGGTGTTCCTTTGGGGCTGCACAGTCCTGTGAAGGAAAAGAAGAAAGGACAAGGAGCCTACAAGCCAGCTGTGACATTACTTCCGTTCAACCACTGGACAACATGACTCTGAAGACAAAGACAACAGTGCTTCTTTCTAATCCAGACTGTACGACAAATCCTCTCTCTAAACTTCAGCAAACAGTATCAACCCCAATAAGCACATCCACATCCTGTTCAACAGCTTGGTCCTATGAGCTAGCAAACTGCCACAGCAGTGACCTGGGGAAGGGTCCTCCAAAGCAACATGGAAATCCGATGGCAAAACAGAGGATCACTGCTGATAAACAAATCAGCAAGACAGTCCTGGGTCCTGTTAATGTCCGTTAACTGGGGAAAGCCCCACAGAGCAGCATACCAATTGAACACATGCCTCTGCTTGCAGTCACCAATACACAGCAGGTACAATTTAGGGCACGGTTTGCATGCAGAAGGAAATTAAAACAATGAACTATTATTTGGAGCAGGTTCCTGCTGTCAGCAAAAGAGAATATTTATTAAAACCAAAGAAAGAAAAAAGGCAAATATCTCCATACCATGAGCTTTTCAGCAGAGCAGCTGGGCTTGGCTTCCCCCTCGAACAGTCCCATTCCTAGAAATGACATCAGCTAGCTGGATGCCCATAGCCATCACTCTCCCACGGATCCAGAAAAATGGGTAACTCCCAGTTCCAAGGCCCTGACCAGATGAGGTCTTGACCCAGAGCATCTCCCACCCCAGTACCGAGGTGCATTACCTGGGCGGACAGCCAGATTCTGCACCATTACAGGGAGGATGCTGCTGGCCCTTCAGCAGACCTACAGCAAATCAGTTTGCAGCAACATGCTTGCAAGGATTTTAAGTTTTTTGGGGGGGAAAAAGGGCATCTGTATTTACAAAACAATAATAATTTTACTGGGCTTTTTTATATTTGAAGGGAAGTACAGAACGTGTTTTCTGTTCTTTTACTTAAAAATATCTTTAATTGTAGATGTAGTTTATATGTACTTTATTACTCCTTGGTGGACCTTCTGAAGTTTTGCAATCCACAAGGTTGGGCTTGCAAAAATGGAATTAATTTCTATACCTAACACAGAATGTGCCTGGAAATCAGAGAAGCCTACTGGTAAAACTCCAATATTCCGTTTGTGCCAGCTGTGACCATATTTTACACAAAATAATTATTTTTCCGCAAAACAAGACATTTGAGTGCGCTGTTGTACCGTGTGAATAGTGTGCTAAAAGTGAACTCCCCAAATAAAACCATATCTCACCTTGACTTAAGTGGCTGAGCACAATGCGTATTCCATCAAAATAAAACAATGAGAAACTATTCTTCCTCATTTTTAAAGCATGGCTTTAAAACATTATGGATTTTAAAGATCATGGCTAAACAAAGGTCCTTTCCTGAAAAGTACCACTCATGAATCCCTGGGTAGGGCAGGGACTTAAGTGCACCTCAGGTCCTGCGAGCTGATGAGCTTCAGCGCGTCCTCACTGAGAATCATTTCGGACTAATTCTGGTCAGTTCCACTCTGAACCTCACACAGGATTCACCAACTAAAAAACATTTCAGTAGTAAAGAGAAGGAAACTGTGTACACAAGAAAAATACAGATTTGAACTAATTTACAGAAGGGACCACAATTAAACTGTCTTTGTAGTTCAGACCTCTATTTGTAAACCCCAGTCCCAGCTCTCCTATCTATCCAAAACATAAGGAAAAGATTATGCAGTGTGCTAGACAGTAAATATTAAGACTGCGTATTTCCTAACTTGTAACACGAAAAAGTTTATCTTTAGTAATCCAAACTGCATTAACCATGATGTACTCTGAGTTGCAGAAATCAGAGCCTTTTGGATACAGTCACAGGCAGAAGGAGGAAGAACGGGAAAAGGGCCTCTGAAAGTGGTAGGAGAGCTCAAATCATGCTCAAGTTTCAAGGCTTTTAACATTAGCCTTATTTATGCTGTATCGAAAATGATGACAAAGGCTCCCAGCATAGCAGATGGGCATTTATTGGTGTATTATAAATTGCCAAAAAAAAAAAGCACCATTAAGCACAGCAAGGCATTTCCAATGAAAGAACGACAGCTGTTGTTAATTGCAATTGTTGTTGAGAGCACCATGCTGCCAGTCTAGGAAAAGCAAAATGTAAATTTAGGTCCATGTACGGACTATGCATAAACTGAAATCTCATTCATTCCTGATAGGGCCTCTATCTGCCTTTGCTTGTAAGTCTGGATTTCATAAATGAAATGCAGCAGTGTCTCCTTTTAAGAACTTCTCATTCTTTCTAGTGTACAAAAAGTCCCAACGTTTTAATTAGAAGTGAAGCTACAAGAACCTCCTTTAAAACATAGTTACAGTGAAAAACACATGAAGTGTTTAAAAGTGCTTTTATTTCCAAGTTTTACCATTACATCAGTCAATTTCCTAATGGGAAAAATTTTGTTCTGTTAAGCAGCACAGAAAAGGTTGGTCTAATTTCTTGCATAGATGCACACACAAAAAGCTGGAAAGGGAACAAGCTGCAATACTCAAAGGAGACTCAAGAGCAACTGTGTACTGACAAACGTGGGGAACTGAGTTATAAGTCTGAGAAATTATTGCTGGGCCTTTCCTCTACTTAACAAGGGGCTCATTTCGTTCCCCAAATTCAGCCAGTCACACTGCACAGATTCCCAAGTCTTTCATGTGAATTAGCAGGATTTGACTTTACGTGACAATATGAACTGATTTCTTTTTAAATCTCAGCATTTTACGTTCTAAATATACAAATGGCATAACAGGAGCTCTAGCTGGTAGTCCCAGTGCCAGGAAAATGAGAGAAATGGGACCTGGCAAAAAAGTTACCAGTACGTTAGACCACTAGAGCATTAGCACACATCTCCAAATAGCCAACACATAGTAAGGCTTTTAATTATTATTATTATTAATGATCTTGGCTCTAACATGACCTAGTCAAAACCTATGTGTTCTTATGCTTACAAGTAAACATAGATTACGACAAATGCACTCACATTAAAAAAGAAAAAAGAAAAAGAAATTGTCACAGATAACTAAAACCATTTGACTCTTAATCCCCAAAAGGACTGAAGTGAAATGTGAAAGTATGCTGTGTACAGAGGTACGGGTAAATATTTGAAAACAGCACTAAAAACAAAGTTATTTTGCTGAGGCTCTAAGCCAGCTGTTAGTTCACAAAGGATCCCCCACATTATTTTCCTTTGCACACCATGATGGCAATGATGGAGTTACAGAAGCATCTGGAACAGATTTGCAGTTAAGAGCATCCCTTACAAACTCGCTGCTTTCCAGGCACCCGCTCCTTGTGTTTTTTTCAGGCTTCTCCAGGAGCATGCTGGCCATGTGGGCACTGCTCTTGTGACCAGCCACAAGCATGGAGCCCTGCAGGAAGCCAAGGGATGCACATGGCTTTGAGAGCAAGGAGAGGGGCCTCCACAATGCTTACAGCAACAGTTCAGACAAAGAGGATGGCTGAAAAGGGTCATCACATTGAACTGTGTAATCCAGTCTTAATGTCGCTCTCAACCATTTTAGAAATTAAAGCACAACATTCATCCATACATTCATTCATTCATCCTTATGCTTTCCAGGCTGTTTGTACTTCTCAGGTGTTGGATACATTTTCTGAGCCTCCTTACAACGTACAACTGCTCTAGATGCACATCTGTGTTGCTATGCAACATTACAAAATCTCACACGACCCGATACTATTCATGTTAATAAGACTGCCTTCGCCTCTTGAGCACTCCGGTCAGCTGGCCACATAATATGCTATCCAACCAACGAAATTTACCCTGCTTGGATTTCAGGAAAAAGCTGGAAGTATTGTCATGTGCAAGAGAAATCCTCCTTTGCATTCTAAGCCTTCAAGCTTATAAATCTTTTCCAAAATGCTCTTCAAAAAGTGAGATGGCCATTTCAAGATGGCCACATCACAACGGCCTTCCTCACACCTCCATTTTCTCTGGACTGCAGAGGTCTCAGGGCATTGTGCTCCCATAGGAGGTGTGCCCACAGCCTGCAATGCAACAGGCCCTTCTCAGGCATTAAGTCCTTCTGACTCACAAAGCAAGTGTGATGCTTCACCCCCTTTTGGTCTACATGCTTGAGGGACTGACATCCACAGATTGGCCGTATCCAGCACTGCCTCTCTAGAGAAGCCAAGAGTCTTAAGCCTGACCCCTTCCAAACTAAGACTTCAGTACTTTATGCAGGTTTATTCCTCCTCCTTTCTTCTTTCAACTCATTCCTAGTATGGGTTTAGAAATTAGGTACAGGCAGTCCTTCCTAATTGTTATTTATGATTTCTGTCAGCCATGGATGCTCCCTCCCTGCCCAGCAGTTAATTTTGCCAACTAGCCTTTGAAGTGATCTCCTTCCCTGAAAACAAATCTCTTCAGAAATAGGCACTCTGCTGAGCCACGTGAGCAAGTCCAAAGACCAAATTTCTGGAGAATTCAGGAATTATGAGGAATAAGAACAAATAGGCTGCAAAAAGGGGATGCTGCAAGGTGAACAAAATCCATAAGGAGTAGAGAGCTTGCTAGGAGAAAAAAAGGAGATGAGGAACGGAGTAGCAGAAAAGGAAATAATAAAATAGACACGCTTGGTCAATGAAGGACACTACACTATGGCCCAGGCTTTCACCCCATCATCCTCTCCTATAGCAAATAGAATGTGCTATTGTGTACCTTAAAACACTGATGCCTATGGGAGATGGCTTAGTTTTACGTATAGGCAACAACCATGTGGGACTTATCATCCCTTCATATTTGCTTTAAATCAAGGAGGAAACAAAGAGTTACTGTAACTTCAGCGTTTCTGAAGGCATGCAATCCTGGAATACCAGCAAAAAAAGCCAGAAGCAAAGCTGTAACTTCTATATTTGCTGCTTACACAAGCTCAAAATAGTCCTGATTTGAATAGGTAACAGCAAATTTTGCCTATTGTCAGTGTAACTCAGATACAAGCATGAGAATGATTTGTCCCAAGAACTGTTAACACAATGACCATTGAAACAGGGAATGTAATTAAGTTCCTCAAACTTGCACCACGGCATCAGATTGACGTCTCCGTACCTGCACCTCATGTAAAAGCAAGCCATTCTTAGGACCTGCCTGCAAGAGTTTATGCCTCTATGCATCTTAAATCTTTTAACTTAGTAGCTTACAACTTGTCGCTTTCTGTACTGTTGTCACATTCTATTTTGCCCCTCAGCTTAAAATAATTTGCAATTCTAAACCAAGAAGTTGAGGAACTTCAGCCTGGGGAGGGGAGCAGAAAGCCACGTTTTGTGTTACCTGCAAGGGATGGAGAGCTGCTGGTAGCCAAGGTGGGAAATGCAAGCAATGCCTACTGTGCAAACCCGTAAAGCAAACCTGTTTCTGGTAGGAAAGTGATATGGCACGGTAGCTACAAATAAGTGATACGATGAAGTGTTTAATTCCCATTGCTGCCATCACTTTGAAGATTCCAGCAGCCGCCTTTGTCACTGGTGGAAGGCGATGTAAATTAGCAAGGTAGAGAGCTTTGTTCTCTCTCATGTCTAGGCTATCCACAAGGTAAGCAAAATGGCAATTACATCAACTGGAAGGGTAATTACATCAACTGGATGAGCAGAAGAGAAACATAAGGACTGCACAAATCAAGCAGCTAATGGTTGGAGCACTGAAGTGTCATCCTCTGCCCTGTCAAGTCAGAGACAAGCTTGATCCTGCCTTGTAGATAAAGACAAAATGAGAAAGAGTAACAAAACATTGGGGAAATAAATAGATACATAAATAGATACATAAATAAAGAGCTTGGTAAACTTCCCATTGCAGCTATGCAAATAGCCACAGACTGGGAAAACAAGCATTCCAGGAGCATTACATGGTGTCAGAACAACAGCAGTGAATTTAGAAAGGAATGAAATACTGAAATAAAAAGTCCTTGATTGAATTTTAACAGATACACCATTATCCAAAATCATCTGACCAGGAACACCTTCTCACAGAACTTGTGTTTGGCTGCCCATTCAAAATGTGTCCCCAGTCGAGCGTCCAAAGAGCATTAAAGAAGCACCCCAAACCTGCAATTAAGTGTTAGGTAGCGTCACTGAAAGCATCTGGCTCTCTTGCAGATGCTGCTCAGGAAACACAAAGCAGATGAGAAGGCGAACACTCCCCTCATCTTTCACATTAAGGTTAAGAAAACATGTGATTTCCACTCCCATGGTTTTGTGTTTCTTCAGTGACCATGTATGGGAAAAAAATCCCTAGGTATGGATTTCCTTCATGTCATTATATACTGCTCTTTCCTTTGCCTTCAGCTTTCCCTTTCTCATCCAGCCAGCTATCTTAGCAGGACAGCAGGATTTCTCACACACACCCTCCCTATCCCAGTCCATCACATCCAGATGCTTGCAAATGCCTCAAAGCAGAGAGAAGGACATATGAAACTACCGGAAAATGAGCAAAATGTGATTTAATAATCCCCATTTCCCAGAAACCCCCCTACAGAGCCCTTGCTCCAGAAACAGCCCTGAGCAGTCTGCTCCAGAAACACCAGTGTTTAAAACTTGGGAAATGCAGACCTGGAGGTTCTCTCTGAAATGGCCTTGGAGAATAAGAGCTACCCAGGGACAGCATGTTTTCTTCTAACCAGTGCCCAGGCTGCCCAGAGAGGTGGTGGATGCCCCATCCCTGGAAACACTCAAGGTCAGGCTGGACAGGGCGCTGAGCACCTGATCAAGCTGTAGGTGCCCCTGTTCATTGCAGGGGAGTTGGACTAGGTGGCCTTTAAGGGTCCCTCCCAACTCAAAAGATTCTGTGATTCTATGATTCTAAGTGTTTTGGTGCCACACAGCAGATGGCTTTCTAGAAGAATTTCACCAAACCTAAACCCCTGCTAGGTATTTTTATCTATTAAATCATTCACATTTTTCTAGCTAGCGCTAGTAACAAATCAGACTGATAATTTGTGCAAAGGAGATGCTAAAATAATAAACACACTAAATATAACTTCAATTATAAACACATTTTCTTGGTCATATGCGTTAGTTTCCTAATGAATAACCAAGAGTTTTGGTTTGCCCATAATTACATCATAGGAATCAGAGGTCTCCTCCCAAAGCCCCCTGAAACGGTGCAGTGGGCTTACCCACAACTACATCTTCTGAAGAGGCCACAGCTGAATGGAGATTTCCACATTAAAGAGAAATAAGTATGTAGATCTCGACAAATCGATGTGGGCTTTTTCCCCCACATCAGAAGGAACACCACAGATTGCAATCTGCCACACAACAGCTCTTCATTAAAGCTCTTGAGCTGCTAAAAAAAAACAAAAAACAAACAAAAAAAAAAAAAAAACAAAAAAAAAACCACGATAAAACAGCCTTGAGGACAACTGCAAGGTCTCTGTGGAAGTGCACCATGGGCTGTGCCTGGGCCCTGCATTTAACAGCAGCCTGCTACCTGTGGATCTGCAGCCCTAAATCCAGCTGCAGGCTCCAAGCTGGGGCAATGCCGGCTCTGCCCCAGAGCCAGTTCCTGGGGAGCAGCAGTTTACCAGTTTTGGAAGAGACAGATGGGGCTCTCTCAATCCTACAGCTCACCTTAGCGCCCACAGACAGCTGCAAAAGAAAACAAGGTCACCAAAACGTAATCTCTTTTCAACTAAAGAAATACGAAATGGAAACACTGCATCTTAAAAATAAAGTGTAGGAAATGCTATTTCCTAATCCAGTATTTTTAAGGATATCTTGTTAGAAGATAAAACCATCATACAGAAGCAATACCAAATAAAAGTTCCCAGGAGCCTGACCGTCCAATTACTGTCATTAGCAATGAATGACATTTATAAAACAATTTTCTACTCAGATCAGATTCACATTTCTTTTCCCTGGCTCTCTCACTCTAACCTTCTGATACCTGCCCTCACCACCTTGAAACTCATTTCCATCTTAACATTGAAGGGCTAACATTTCTCTAGACAAAGCTGAATGTATATTTGATCAGTTTGAGAGCTGAAAAAATACATACGAGAATGACCATTTTGGCAATTTTTATTCTGGAAAACCATCTTTCGGGAGAGATGGAGAAACAGACTGATGTATTACTCAATTCAACAGGTAACCAAGTACCGACTTTTAGAATGTCAGACAAGCTGTTACTCACAGGTTTTATTTTCAAAATCCTCCACCATAGGACAGCTGATTTTAAGCAACTGAGCAGTTAGCCGAGCAGAAAGTTCTTTTAGAAAGCAATAGCGTTAATTTAGCAAGCCATTGTACTCGCTAAGCAAAACTTGAAGGAAACCTGAACAAGGTGAGTTCAGATCCAAGGGACCCAGGAGGGCCAGAAGCTCATTTTATCAGTGTAACTGGCTGACAACACTTCAGTCACTGCATTTGGAAAAGCTACAGGTGAAGGATGAAGGCAAAAAAAAAAATTAATTAGAACAAAGTAACTTCCAGACATGTTTCCGCACCATTCCCTTTTAGAGTAAAAGCTAACACCAGAGGAAGATGCCCAAGCTTATGGCAACACTTAAATAATTATCCGACTGCAGATAACTCTGTACAGCCTCCTGAATGTGTAACGGCAAAGCAGGCTGACAGCCTGACACGACGTGGGCGTGCTCCCCTAAATCAGCATCACGTAGAGGAGAGGAACAGCAGGCAGCAAACACCGCTACAACTCCTAACGAGGTAAGCCAATTACCACAACACGCAGACTCTGAAGACAATGCACCTCATTCTCATCCACACCACCCACACCTGCAGTAAAAGTCTCAGGGCTTAACCACATTCGGGTTTCTCAGTAATTCAGACTAGCCCCATACGATACAAGGCATGCCAGGTCAGTGGAGCCACCTCCCAGCACAGAAAGGAGCTGCGTGTGGCACAAGCAAGGCCTCTGACTTCTTTGCAATGCACACTCCTGCAGAGGGAGTACCAGAGGTGAACCAAAGTCAGAATATGACACTATACTTACTTGCCAGACTTCCATTCCTACATTTAGACCTGGAATCTACATCATATGCAAATCACATTTTGTAGTGTTATGCCTCCATATACACACAATGAATTTTAGTCTTAAGATTAACATGACATATTGATGGCATTCTGGCTGCCCTCTCAGAATTGGTTCATCTCCACCCAGCACGGGGCACAGGGGACCAAGTTTTTGCTTCCCTACAGATACCATCAGTCAAGAAGATTTCCTCGAAACCAGACTACAATGCAGCAATGAAGGCTACCAGTAGCAGTTACAGGAAAACATTCCAAAGTGCACATACCAGAGCCTAAATACATGAAATACAAAGTGTAACTCTTCTTTGCCTCTCTTTAAAATGAACTAATCATGAGGGGACTGCTTTAATCAGCACGGACTTTTTGATGGGAAAGACAGCTGGCACCATCTGCTCATGGGCAGCCTGAAACAAAAGCTCCATTACTGTACTTACATGTGAGGGCTGAGTTCATAGAAGTTCCGGTTTCTGTATTCTTCAACTTTCTCCGGAGTATAAATGGGGAGAGGTCTGTAAGGGTTTATTGATATCACCACGCTGCCAATGTATGTCTGTTAAAGGAAAACAATGCAAAAAAAAAAAAAACCATGATGGAGTTTTCTTTTTAAAATACTTCTACTTTTCATGTATTTCTTTCTTTTCAACACTTATGCAAGGAAAAAAAACACAAACATAAAATTACAAAAAAAAGAAGAAAAAAGCCCAGCTGTAACAATGAATAAATATATGTATGCACACTGAAAATCTTTCTAGGTCTCGCTGAACATGTCAGTAGCTACTTCTACAGAATGGAATGTCTCTTATGAACGTTTTTAAAACAAAGTCCAATGATACAAATATTTCTCTGACCCTCTCAGTTGGGGAGGAAAACCGGGAAAGGACACAGATGTTCATGAAGGACCCACTCCATCTGCATGGCAAACAGTGCACGACCTTTGCTGCACAGAAGCGCAGAGAAGCAGCGCAGTGTGCGGCCACACTCCCTCCTGCGCTCAGGGAGCTGAGCATCACCTCTGCACAAAGACACATGCAGGCTCATAGACTCTCATAGGTTTCTGCCAACTGAGAGATTTGAAGGCAGGGCTGAAGCCAATTCAAGTCCTGCCACGGTGCCCCAGCAGACGCAAAGCATTGCTTTGGTTTCCAGATGCTAAACATACTTGCTGTTACTAGTGGAAAGCGTCGTTGGTAATGCATTGGTTTTCCTCTAGGTCCTATTCAGCACCCAGTGGAATGACAGTGGGTAAGCACCCACACGGCAAGAAGTGCCACAGCCCCTCCAATGCCACCTGCAGGCACTGACCAAGCACGAAGAAAGAGCCAAGCATTTGGTATCTCTTTCCACAGCCACAAAACAAATAAAAACATCAGGCAAAACATGGGTTTTTCACTAAGTGGGGTTCTCTGGAGGTGTGACGGCTGCACACAAAAGCCACAGGTTCCCCTTAGGATTACCCTTGCTAGGAACTGCTGAAGAAAAACAACGATTCTTACATATATCTTTAAGTTTAAATGGCTCCTTCCCTGAGATACCTGAGCACCTCATGATTGCCACTTGGACTTACCCTCATACTTTTTCCTGGAGGGAAGTGTTACAGTAAGCATTTGCTAAATGGAAGCAGAGGCCCAAGGAGCCCAAGTAACTCAGCTGCGGGTGCAGCAGAGCACTGAGCTGCCTCTGGAGCCACAAACCAACAACAGTGACTGCTGCAGTTCCTCCCTCTCTGACCTTCATGTCCAAAGCAATTTTCTGCTAAATGCTAAACAAACTGGGCCCTAAGCAGAAAGCGAGGGGAGCAGGACTTCCCGTCTTCCACAGCATGCATATGCATACAAGCTGTGAGCCTGCTCAGCACCTTCTGTCCAGTGTTGAACAACCCAAAGTACAGAGACAGAGCAAGTAGCATGAGGCTGCAGAGCCTTGCAGCTCGCCCTCGCAGCATCTACTACCCACAGGATGAAACAGAAGCAGCCACTGCTGACAGCTCTTCGTGCAACTGCTTCTGCGATGAAGCATAATGCTCTGCTAATTGGGCTCAAGGCTCACTGTTCCCAAACAGTGCATAGTTTCTCCTCTCCTTTGCAACTGGGCAGGAATCTTCTGCTAAACACTTCCCCCCACACATCCAACCTAGAGTAAAGCCAACATGAAATGAGCTGGTTGCACCAGAAGCCCAGGGAGAGTGAGGGGAGGGGAATGAGCCCAGGGTGCTTTGCATCAGGGCAGTCAGACTGCAGCTCAGGAGATGGACAACCAAACATCTGCCTATGAGGGAGGCACCCCAGAGGCACGCTGACACAGACTGTTGACGCAGTCACAAAGTGGATCTGTGCCTTTGCAAAATAACTAAGATTTTTGCTTCTTGCAAACACGCTGCGATGTGTGCTTAGATATACTTCCTTCAAACAGTAAGTTGTTCTAGTTTCATGGTCATCCTCCCCTTAGCAAGGAAAGTGGTTTCCATCTGCGTCTGCTCTCCTTCCCTGAACTGTAAGAAAATCCCAAAATGAGCTTTCTACAGAGTTTGCTCTGCTCTCTCAGCATACACAGCGCTGGCAATTTGCAGTCTACAGATGGTTGGCATGAATAATAGGTACCTAAGAACAAGCAGCTTTCTGGTCTTCACAAGTGCATGGACACCCCGTTAGGACTCTTTCCTGATAAAACATGGATATGTTAACTCGTTCCCTCATAAATCTTAAGAAACTGTGAATTCAGCTCATTTTGAACTCAGTGTTGGAAAGTACCAGCAGAAGACACGTGCAGACCAGATTTCAAAGATTAGATTTTGAAACAGAAATTCCCTGGAACTCAAAGACCTGCCCTTTCCAGTTATTCTGCTGCCATTATGGCATAAAGTTTGATTGCCACATTCTTGAAGTACCCTGAGATGCCAAAGCAAAGAAAGACAGGCGAAAGTGAAAAGCTTGATTTTTAAATTTGAATACAGGCATTCAAATGAGTTTTATTTAGAAGCATCTCATCATAGCTAAGTACTGTCCAGACGATGTATTTTGGGAATTCAAGTCAGCTATCCATTGTCAGACATGTACGAATACAGCTCATTTCCTAAAATACCAGTATTTCAAAAGGTCAAAGGACTATATAGAAACAAAGCCATACACATGCCCATTTTAAACACCAACCTACAGCGTGCCAAGAAATCATCAGTTGTGCTGCAGAGCCACTCACGAGAGCTGATACACTCCCTCTTCTAGAAATGCCAATATCTCAAAACTGACACCACTACTTGTTAGCAGTGGTCTGTGAGATTCCACCTAACTGGGATAAACAGATCCAGAAAATAGCTTTTCCACATAACATCTGCCTTCCCAGCAGAACTCCACGATAAACAAACAAACTAAATGGCTTAAACCCTTGAGCAAGCAACAAGCGCAGTAACATTCCAGCACAGGAAGGAGAACACCAAGGGGTAGTGGGAGATGGTACAGTAGCACCTCAGGGACTGAGAGAGCCTTCATCCTCCCTGTTCTAGGGAAAAAAACTAACCCCAGAGGAACGGCCTCATGATGACAGCACAGAGAGCAGTCAGGAAATCTGATTTCTTTCTTGGCTTTGCCATGGCCTTGTTACGCAAGTTTGGACAAGATCTGCTGTCTCTTCAATTTTCACTTATGAGATACTCTTGATTATACTCCTCTCTCTGAGCTTCTCCTTTATTGCAAGCACTCACAAAGGCAAAGTCTGCCTCCTTGGCGTGTTTATCCCGAACCTGGATCAAAAGGACTCACTGGATGGTTGGACTAGATGATCTTAGTGGTCTTTTCCAGTCTTAATGATGCTGTGACTCTCACTTGAAGTTTATCAGTGAATCTGCTCCGTAGCATGACAATACTGCCAAGCACTAACATTGCAGCTGTGGAAATTTAAATTTCCATCGGGTCAAAAGGCAGCAACACAGGCAACGCCTTCCTATGAATTTAAGGGCTTAAGGCCCTGAGCAGAAGAAAACTTTAAATCACAACCCAATGGGAAAAGGAAGCAATGTTCACTACACTGCTCCTCCAAGATGTTGGAGATGCAAATTCTAAGATGCTCTGATGCCTACTTTTTCCCTTGATGAATGAAAGCAAACCCAGCAGCCTAGGGCAAGATGTTACCACTACCGTATATCAGTAAAGCCATTTTTCCTGTGTCAGAGTTAATCTTGGAATATCCCAAGGGTCCAGAAGAGAGGAGAGTGCAGCTGCAGAAAGCCAGGGAACACTGCCAGCAGCAGCAAGGGCTGCAGAACAGGAGCTGCAGAGGCTGCCTTACCGATGCCATCTGCGAAACCTTCTCTGGACCCGTGGCACCCAATGCAAAGCAATCTTCTGCGGAGTTCAAAATCATGATGTGTCTGCGCATGGTCACTAAAAACTTTCTGAAAGTATACTTCACATCACATGCGGCAGCTCAAACAACAACAACAAAAAAAACAGTTTCTTGCCCATGGTAGACTGCAACAGTCCATGAAATAATGCTGCTGCAAAAACAACTCCTGCAGTAAAATGTGCAATAGATGCAGGACCCTGCAAGTGTGCTTAAAGCATGCTAAATTCCCAAGGCCCAGCAAGGCTACTCCATTTATTTGCGTACTTTTTAACATTTAGCACAGAAACAGAAAACAAGAAAGTTCTTGTAAAGTAAAGCTGCTAGTGGGGATACAGCCTCTTCCAGCCACACAGGCCAATTTTAATAGTCCAGATACACACCGTGCGCATTTCTTTAGCAGTGGTTAGGTTCACATGAACTGAGTTCCTGAGATTTGGAACAGCTTCAGATCCCTAAGACAAGCGATTGAAAAGAGAAACATTAAAGTAAGATCAAAGTGAAGCGTGACCAGATTTTGTTGGAGGGAATCCAGAATGAAACACTGGGGCAGCACTGATTTTTATTATTATTATTATTATTATTAATGTGACGTGTGCACTAATCCTCAGCAAAAGGAATTTCTGCCATTGGAACGATCAAACTGGCATTTCCCAGCAAATACAGCATCTCCCCAAAGCTCCTGGTGAGCTCTGAAGCGGCTGCGGTGACCAGCGAGATGCTGCAGATAAGGAAGTACATTACCACACAACTAACTGGAAGGGAAGCCAGCGCTAAAAATTCACTTTTTGAAAGTCTAGTCTGTGGTAACCTGAACTTATAAACCAAACTGACATATTTGGTCTTACTCTCTCTCCATATAGAGAGAACCCTCTGAAGTTTCCCTTCTCTTCAATACTCCTGAATATATCTCACTCTAGCTCAGTCGTTTCTGTTTGTATAAGTGAAGAAACACAATACTGGGTTTCTGAACAAACACCACTTATCCCAAGATGATTAAAACATTCTGCCTCAAGACCACCCTCCTTCTGAGCACAGCATTTCAGGCCCAGAAACATGCTGAACGTTGTAGCATCGTTAGTGTATATCCCTGTCATGCACCACAAACATTGATGGCTGCAGTAATGACACAAGAAACTAAGCTCAAGCAGGTAACATAAAGGCAGAATTGCATATCTACATCCCAAAGCAACCAACCTCAACACAGCAGCTCGTGTCAAAAAGGATAGCAAGATCCTCTTCAGCGCAGGCTGGGTCCTGCAAGCTGCTGTGCGAACAGCCCCAACAGGCTGCGGTAACCTGCAGCAGCCAGGATCAAGCCCTTAACCACATGGCGATCATTTTAGAGCCCTGAAGTAACAACGAAGCATTTTGCAGAGAAAGGTGCTCAAGCACAACATGCTGAAGCAAGTATTTAAAGAGGATGCGTGTGTACAGGTTATCAGGTTTCTCTTTTAAGTTTCTGGAGGGCACAGACTTCACTGCTCACTGAGTATTACTGCAAACCTTGCGATCACCCTGACAGAGCTCAATGTTATTACTAATGAAGATGATTAATCACCTCAATCCCCCACCTCTCTGACTCCGAATGCTGACTCCTCTCAGAGGATTCCTGCAGAGGAAGCAATGATAGGCAAAACCTGTAAAGTAGGTAATGAGGAAGTCAGCCCGAAGCAGACATGAGCAATTTTAAGGACAGCATTTAAATACCCTGCAACATCAGTGTTTGCTAACTTTGGAAAAGATAAAGACTTGTTTTCATAAGCAACTGCAACTGGGGATTGGATAGTGCCAAGAAAACACATGCCTCAGTGCGAACAAGAAACAATAGCAGAAAACATTAAAGAGGGGACTCATTCCAAAATATTCCATTATTTCTGTACAGACAAAAAGTATCAGTATGGATAAAAAATGGGGAAGGAAAGTCTCCCACCAGGCTGCAGCCAGGACTGGCCTATGTGCTGAGCGCGAGGACCATGGTTTAACAGCACTTGGACGTTTTTGCTGCTATCTCTGCTCTGTGCCAATCTTTCACTAATCTTTTGTGTCTGTCAGACAGCATGCACCAAAACCACTAGTAAATGTCCAAGATGTCATCATCACCTCTGTGAAGGAACACACGAGGTTTTGGGGCAGAGCCAAGGCTGTAGCAGTTGGTGGGGCCCTACAAGAGGCATTTCTCACACTGTCTTCTCTCTTTTTTCTAAGAGCCACACCAAAGTGGCAAGCAGTGCGCAGGTAAGAAGACCCCTTCACACAGCCCACAGTACCCACCTGATTTTTTGTGATCCTTACTAATGTTTCCTTTACTTCTTTATGCAGGTATTGCATACAGTCCTATGCCTCCGTTGTCATGCTTAGCATTGGGGTGTTGTACGAAGAGGAAAGGAAATAAAGAAATGCCCTGAGACAAGCAGCTCTCCTGCTGCTGGGCACCCTGAGCTTAAAAGCAACCCACTTCCTGGCTGCAAGCACCTTGGCTCTTGCTGAGCGATCACGTCCGCTTATCAGGGTGGGCTGATGTGAAGGGCCAAGGGACCAAGAGGATTTCTGATCAGATAACGCGCAAAGAAAGACTCAGAGTGGGGCAAAATATTTCTCATTACATCAGATATTGCTGGTAAAGACACACCTGCGGCACACAAACCCTCCCTCACACCCAATGCAGCGGACTCAAGGCCCTCACCGGTGGCAGCTGCAACAACATTATTGCTGTAGGTCAGTAGCTTCCCTCACCAAGGAAAACTGTGGAGGCACTGCTGGGAAAATTGCTCGCAGCAGCAGAGGCATCCCCGAGGGAGGAGAGCGCGAGGTGTGGAGGAGCACCGTGTGCTGGGCTACCATCAGGGACAGCAAGGAGCGCTGCAGGCAGCAGGACTGAGAACTGCTGTGGCTGCTGAGCGCTGCTCGGTTCTATGAGGGTTTCTTCATAAGGAGGCTGATGAGGAACAGGGTGGCTCACACCAGACATCTGCTCTCATCCCCAGCCCTTTTGCAGCACTTCACCACCCAGCTCTGGCCCCAGGCTCTGTGGGTGCCCCTTTCCCCCTCCTCAAACACCACTTCTAAACCTGTACAAGTCCTTCAAAGCCTGACCAAGGGCCCCAATCAGCCTCAAAAACAACCTGTAAAGGCCAATGCAATTATGCTGACATAATTCAGAAAGTGATGACACTGAGAATAAAACTGAACTTCAACCAGTGCTATGACCATATTACAATTAAAAATTTCCCAGCAAGCTGCATTTATGGATCCCAATACCACAAAACTCTTTTACTCACACCACCAATGAAGTTTTATGGAGGGGTGTGATCATTCAAGGCCAATTCATTTCAAGACAGTCGGTCTCATTCACGTATTTTTGTCTTCCACCCTCTTCCTCCCAGCATAATAACTGGAAGATCAGAGACGGGTGCAGCAGGAACAAAGCCACTGTGCTTGACTGCAATCTGGCAAACTCCTGAACCATGCAAGATCACTAAAAAAGGAGTGAATCAATAACACACACAGTTGAGCAAAGTCAAACCAGAAACAACAAGGCTACCCCCAAAACACCCGAACAACAGAGATCCCTGGGAAGCCCCCCAGCCTGCGACATAAGCACGCCACAAGGCTAGCCAACTGAAGGCAGCCACAAGGATGCTACCTCAAGCAGCTAGCACTGAGTTATTATACTGGAATGCCAAATATTTAATAGCTCAGTAATAAAACAACATGTGTTCAGTACCATAAGACTGTTCTTGCCCAAAGCAGCCCACAAACTCCACGTGCAGAAAATACAAATTAAACGCTGACATCAGAGAAAGATTCTGTTTTGCTACAAGAACAAAAAGCAAACAAACATTTTGTTGTCATGAACAAAATGTTGACCTCTGCTTCTCTGGGAAGGCTTCAAGAAACAACATAACTGCGGGGAAAAATGTGCAGGGCAGCAGAACAGAGCGGCGTCTGGCCCTAAAGGCTGCCAATGTGCCCACACAGCACGAGCCCCTCCAGACTACTCCTCCAACACAACCCATCCAGTAGGAAAATCAGTTGCAGAGAAATATATACACCTCAGTTTATCCCAGTTCCCCTCTATCACTGGGAATTCACACACAGACAGATGCCCACCCCCTTCCTCATTTGTCAACATTCCAAAATGTAAAGGAAAAATAATTGCTGGGCTGGATGGGCTGATCACATTTCAGTCAAATTAATGCAAATTAAAAACAGTAAGTTCAGGGAGGAGGTGTGGCAGAATGAGTCAAAATTCACCCATGGTGTACAAGCTGAATTTTATGAAGGTACTTAAAAGTTATGTGGTCTCTCAGTCACACATTTTAACCGCACACACTGCTCTCTGTGACCTCCAAATAATCAACATTCTATGTGCTAACTGCACTGGTCATGAATTACATTTTACTCTAAGTTAAAGAAACTCTCCCTTTGTTACTGATACTTACAGAACAGAAAGTGATTTTATCAATAAAAGGTTTAAGAGCTGCAAAAATAACATCATAGACTATTGCAGCTTTTTAATGAGATTTTTCTTGGTCAGACATACCCCAGGCGTTTCTAGACATGACTAAACTCCAGGATTCCCGTTCCCAATTAACACATTCATTACCCAACAAGTCCTCTCCCCAGAGCATGAGATTACTGCCGAATATGATGGTCTTTAGGAGGGTAATTGGCCCAGCTCCAGCTTCACCAGCCTTTATGCTTATTTATACAGGCACGGCCTCCAGCCCAGTATGCAACCTAACACCCAAGTCCATTAAACTTTCCATCAAATACACTTAAAAACGAACAACAGGCAATCAGGCTGTAGTCTATTCTGATTGGCAGCAGTACACTTTTTTTCCTTGTTTGCACCACGGCACGTGACAACTTTTAGCACTGGTTCCTCTTGAAGAGCTCACAGCGGTCATGCCCAGGCTGAAGAGAGGACCACTGGGAATCCAGGTCTGACTCAGCTCTTGCAAGGGGAGTTCTGGCAGAGAAGACTTGGCACTAGGATTTCCGACATGAAAAATTCAGCATAAAACGTAACTACTGTGATAGAGACTAGGAAGGACAAAAACTGTATTGTTTTCTGCTGGAATGAGCCCATTTATCTTGTCATCTTTGGCAATGGAAAGAGACCTGGCGCTGTTTGCAGAGAGATTGATCTGACTCACAACCATCTATAGGGCTCACTAACATGATTATGCCATGTCTGCTCAACTTTAAAGCTTTTTCAAAACTACTCACATTACAGGTCTCATTCTTCACAACAAACCCCTTTGAAGGTTATTACTGCAGCCTGGTTTTAAAACTAACATATGCACCACAGACACAGCTATTGGTCCACAGAAAACTGCTTAAAACCTGATGTTGCAAAAGCTGCAGGCAAGTGCTGTACAAACATTTCAGTCCACTCATATAGCTTCATTTGGACACCATTTTTGGTAATGCCTAGAAGTGGGTACTGACATAAGAGGTGATCTTACAATCCCAGCTGAATCACGAAAGGCTAAAACTGTTCCCTTCCAAAGGGGCCTGAGGAAACCTGCAGTCTTTGTTGAACACCAACAGTAGCCCTGCACCGGTTTAACTCAGCTTCACCAGGACAGCATGCAAACTACAGACTTTACACGACACAGCAAACATTGCTTCCAGATGGAGCAAAGACTCCGTTGTGCTCTTCTAAGTCTAAAAACAGAAATGCAAAGTGTGGTTTCCATGAGTGAGGGTTGGGGAGAGGAGAGTGGCTAGTGATAAGGGAAAGGGAGAGAAGAGTTTGAAAAGTAAGACCTGGTTAATGCAGCGAGAGCCTTTCCAACTGCTCTGTACTTAAGGCAGCGATAGTATGAGATTTGCAGGGCATTCAGCTGATGTGAAAAGTAGATATTATTCCCCGAGTGGTTTAGGAAACAAAACTATGCATAACTTGTCTACGTGGTCACAGCACGTGCATGGACGTGAACAGCGATGCCTTCCACCACTAACGTACCAAATGCTCTAATAGTTGCAGAGATCTGCAGCACTCTGCCTTTACAGCATGGATTCACAAACAGTACTTCTAAAACCTTAAAAAACTGTCACACGATCAAACAAACCCAGAGATAAAAAGGGCAAATGACACTGCAACATGCTACTTTTGCAACAAACTACAATTCAGCTACACACACACACACAGAACCCTTTGTTTTTGGCAGCAGTTCAAGCTTCTCAGCAAAGCTCCTTTAAGTATTAGTCTTTCCCACCTGCAAGGCAAAGGAACGTACACTGCTAGAGAAAAGTGACACCTTGTATCACCTGCCAAAGCACATAATACAGCTAATTACACTGCACTTCAGCGCCGGAATGGCAAACTGAAGGAAACACAGGTTCCATTGTCATTGCCTCACAGAACTGCTTGAAGACGGTTGTCAACTAGCATGTAACAGGTGATAAAAATAAAACAGATTACCCATTTGTCATTCGAATTGATTTATTTCCACCCTAAAGTATATAAAAGCATGCAGATAAATATGTTGCGGTCCATAGCAGTTTACATGAAAGGTCTTGAGCAATCCACTCCCATGTGGTTTATGGCAATCCTCATTAAGAGATTGCACAGGCTGGGGTACTCTCACAAAACAGGTTTGTGTACACAGTACTTTAGACAGGACTTTCAAATATGACCCAAAGTTGGGGCAAGGTAGGACTGCTATGCTCAATCTTCAGGCAAATGTCTCCCTTCTCTTTTCCTTCGTATTTTCTCAAGCTAAAGTAGAATGAAATCATTGCGTATCCCCCACTGTTAGTGTAGGTATTAGGAATACAGCACTAACCCTAACATTGAGGTCAGTTATGCAAGCTACCAACAGGATGAAAACCTGCATCCCAGAAGAGGCAGGCACCGCAGGAGTTTCTGGGAGCTGGATGGAAGAGCAGCAAAGAGGAACCCAGCAGCCACCTGCCTGCATCGGCACCTAAGGCTTAGTGAAGGGAACAGGCTACATCTTCAGGAAACAAGAAGAAACTTAAGAGAGAAATTTTTGGAAATGTAACTCAAAGTCACCAGGGAGAATTCTTTAACCGTTCTGGAAGAAATCTCTCTCTCCATAAACACAGATTCTCTTTGGTTTCTTCTCTAACAAGGTTTGCATGGTTCCTGAGAATCCTCATCTTGCTTCCATTTTCTAGTTAAACTAAACTGCCAGTCCAAGCATATAGAGTGAGTAAATGGAGGTGAAACAAAAGCAGATAGGTGCAACTGTACTTTGGCAGGATACCATTTCTATAGAAAAAAGGGAACAGGCCTGGTTGAGTAGGAAAATTAAGCTGGAATAACGAGCAAAGAATGAAAAACAGAGGTACGAAAGCACAGACTATAGTAAAATAAAACTAAAAAGGAATAGAGGAAGCAAACATAAAAAATAATACAGATCCTCCCATGCTGGAGGATGGAAAGGAAAAAGCATAATGAAACCATGAAGATCTGAATGCTTAGCAAGAAGTAAAAATATAGTCATACTAAAAATTAAAGGGGGGATATAATTAAATACAGAGCACATCTATTTGATTGTAATAAGCTGCAGACAATTGCTTGCAGCTCAAAGCTCTATTTTGGCTTAAACATTTCAGCTTCACTCTTGAAAGACTTATCTTTCACCAGAGGTCTTGCAAAGTCTATACAGATCATTAAGTTCCGACAGTCTTTGCAACACTATGCACATTTTAACAAAAACGGAACAAAGAGATGAAGAAGGAAATGAAAGGCTTAATTGGAATCCCAATTTGCCCCTTCATTCCCCAGCCTGTGCTTCAGCTGTCAGTTCACAACCTCTCTCCTACTGATCGTCATTCAGAGATTAATATACCTGAAGGTTTTGATTACTCCCATGTATATCCAAGCTCGTTACTAACTTAAAATCAACCCATTCTAAGGAACACAACTTTTTTTTTTTTTTCCTGCAATTTAAAGGCAACAGGCACCACTGAAGGCAGCCCTCGCACATTTCAGGCACGCATTGTTTGTACATCAGCCTGCTCTAACATCCTGGAGATGTCTTCCCTACTGCTTATTTGCAGCCGCATCCTCCTTTGACAAAAGCAGTATCAAAATCAGTGTTACCAACAGTTCTGGAACTGTTTCTTATGAAAACTGGCGATATGTTGCACGACGGGGGAAAACAAAAAGGAAAATCATCCCAAGTGGAAACATTCAAATGCAAGAAGTCCATTATGGGAAGGTCTACAGCTCTTAGAAGAGAGACAAATTCAGACAAATTTTGTTTTTTTCTTCTTGTTTTTGCTGTTTTGTTTTTTTTTTTTAAAGAAAGGCAAAACTGTCCCTAATGCAACAGCCTATCCACATCCTAGATACACACACATTTCAAGAACGACGACACAAGTCTCCAGAGGATGTTATTTGTTAACAATACTCACATATACTTCATTGTGATCAAAGCGCTTTTTCAGGTTATTGATGAACGAATCTTCATTAAGTGGCTCTAAAAGAACCATATCTCCCACCCCTATCATGTCATCTAAAAGTGACGTCTTGACCTCCATTTTGGCCATTTCCTCCTGCAAAGAAAGAAAAGAAGAAAAAAAAGAGCAAAGTTAGCTCAAAGTTATCCTAATTATTCACAGGTGTTAACCAGCAGTACTACCTAAGGTTCACAAGTAAAAACCCATCCAATGACACTTCTTTAAAACGTCTTCCTCTTGCGCCTCAAATTAAGGCTTACATTTGTCCATACCCTGCTGTGAATTTCCTTCTCACCTTACCCGCATTTCTTCAACCTAAACATCTTTTAAGCAGAAACCAAGCAAGTAAACTCGAACAAAACCCCACTGATTTATCTGAATTCATGAACAACATACTCTAGAGTGCATACATTCCATTACAGTGCTGCTCTTGGTTACCTGAGGCTATCAAATTATTTCATTTTCTAACCAGACTCAATGAAGTTACATATTTATTTGTAAATTTATTGCTTAAGAGAATATCCTAGCCAGGCAGCAACAATGCAGCTGATGAGCAGAGGCTACATCTACATAAATGGAGTGGCAAAAGGCAGAAGCAGGGCTAAAACAGGGGACTAGGATCAAAGTAACCAGTGGTGGTAAAGTAATTCAGATGAAGAAGTCAAGGTGAGGCCAGAACTCAACACCTATCTGATCCTCCCAGGTGCTTACCCTTCCCATCCAACTGCTAGAGAAAATACACTGAGTCCTCCCAGGAACTCCAGGCACCCAGTCACCAATTTCAGCCATTATCGTGAGGTTTGGGAATGAACACTGCAGCAGGAACAACTCTGCTGACAACACAAACCAAGAACCCACTACTGCACAGCTACAGTGACACAAAGCAGCAATGGAACATTCCCAGTCAGCTGTAAGTTCTCAGCTAATAAAGACTACCAAGCTGTCCTTGCTCCCCACGCCACCGCAGCATATTTAAAGTACTTTTTTCTCAGTTTCCAAAATGTCTTTTAGCAGTTTGTGCTTCATGCAATCAGTATTAACTCACCATTGTAGCTAACCCATTCGACAGCTAAACTAAGACAAGTGAAGCCTTTTATCTCTTGCTTGTGTCCATAGCCACTACATACCGATTAATTTTTGAGCAGTGAGTGATATTTGAGGGACATTAGATCACGACTTAAGTCACGTTTGATGTTTTTCCAAATTCAGCGAAGAGAAGCACAGCTCCCCAGGCAGCTACGGGAAGTGCTACAACAAGGGCCCCAACCTGAACCAAGCCTGGGAATTGCTAGAAATTCACATGGAAAAGCAAAAACACTGATGAATTATGGTAACTAACCAAAGCTGAGTCAACTCCGCTAAACAAACAAAAAAGCATTCATTTTAAACATAAGCGGTGGATAAACATTTTTTTTTTTTTAAGAGAAAAAGACTTTTGTTTTTAGAAGTTCACCTCTCTGAAGCCCCCCAAATATCTTAAACATTCACAAAATCTTTCCAGAGGTATCACTTCAATTTCTGCATCCCATTAAGACGAATTCCTTACACTACCAGTCTTGTTTCTGTGACCTCATAACTTTCTGCACAGCAACAACTAAAGTCCAAACAATTTTTGAAAGCTGAAAAAAAAAAAAAGTCCTCAAGTATGGAACTTATTAAATAATAGGTCTATAGCCAAAAAAAAAAAATAAACCTAATATGGGCAATCGCAACCTAAAATTAAACTTCTAAATAGCATACCTCATCTACCATTGTGGAATGACATACCACCTACCACACTTTATGCATCACCGCTCGGGAATTTCAAGACCAGAGCAGCCAAACCCATCAGGACCGCTTGCGTATTCCCAACTTCAGAGGCACAAAGACACTGTTTCTACTACTAAAAGCTGGATCAGAAAGTTGTATACAAATATTAACTTACCTATACATTTAAGAATTTCAATTTTATTGTCATAGACTTATTTTCAGCTTATTTTTTTTTCCACAATAATTTAACATCACACTATGGTAAAACTATTTCACAGTGCTAGAAAATATTCCAAGTATAGATGATCAAAAACGGACAATATACCTATAGATACCCCGTTAAACACCAAAGCCTCAAAAACATTTGAATTGCATAGTGGCTAAAGTTTTGCATAATATCCCTAAAATTAGTGTATGAGCACTGTCAAGAGCAGCCAACGACAATGTCTGAACTCATATGAAACATTCTAAGATTGAATGTAATAAATAACTTAACTTACTAGAAGCAGTTGATAGGACATCAACATATACAACACTTTCAAAACACAAAACACTGATTTTAAAAGTAGTTCTAAGGAAACTCAAAAAGTTGACACTACACAGATTTTAAAAAGCATATATAAAAATATACATAAAAAAAAATGTGCTATAACTGCAAGATGAAACTTCCATCAAGATTCTTTAGCAGTACGTCACCAAGCTCAGAAACTCAGTCCAAATCCACACCCAAGTATTTATAGAAATCTTTCCTCATCAGTCCCGGTGAGCTCGTTCACCACAGTTCGGAGAACTGTGCACCAAAGCTACCTGCTTCTTCCTCCATACACACTCTGGCATCCTTTCACAGGTCCTCAGGAATGATGTTCAAGAACCAGGACAATGAGAGGACTGGGACCAAAACATGCTCTCAGTGGCTCAGAGACCAGAAACAATTAAAACCACAGCTGTGCTTGAAGGGGTGCACCAGCAGACAGGAAATTAGGTTAGAGGAAAGAGTCAAAATGGGTTATATCCTTTAAAACAAAGACACTCCACCTGAACTGGCCCTACAGGAAAGCTGTGGAGGGACTTTTTATGAGGGCACGTAGCAAAAGGACAAGGGGAAATGGTTTTAAACTGGAAGAGGCTAGGTTTAGACTAGATCTTAGGAAGACATTCTTTACCGTGAGGGTGGTGAGACACTGGAACAGGTTGCCCAGTGAGGTTGCGGATACCCGCACCCTGGAGGCGTTCAAGGCCATGTTGGGTGGGGCTGTGGGCAACCTGGTCTAGAGGGAGGTGTCCCTGCCTATAGCAGGGGGGTTGGAACTAGATGATCTTAAAGGTCCCTTCCAACCCAAACCAATCTATGATTCTGTGTTTAGTTATTTTCCTAGGAAGTCTCCCGAATGGGAGATTTCTGGAGGGATGGAAGTGAGGCTCTATCTGAACTGGGCAGTAATTTCAAACCAGAAATTATCCATTGATTTAAATAATGCATTGCTTTTGTGCCTGTAACATGTCATTTTGTTGACATTAAGAAAAACAATAACATTGTACTAAAGATTACAGCTGCCACTTACGGAATTTTTAATACGGCAACCAATTATCTCAGCATAAAAACAAAACCCTTCTAGCACTTACAGTCTAAAAATTAGATTCTTAGTCAAAGGTTTCCTGAGCCCTACCACACCCACTTACAATCTTCCAAATTTACCTTCCTTATCCCTAAAGTACACACTGGCAACGTTTCAGAACATCTCTCTTTTCTCCAGCCATTTGCCAAATCTCTTCCTCCTCGCTCTGGTTTTGCATCTAGGCCTTAACTCAATGAAGTGAGAAAAGTTCCAACGCTTTTCCATTCTCAGGGAATTAAAAAAATAAAAAAGCTTGTTCGGTAATCCCTCACAGCTTGACCTATTTTATGATGGACGCAACTTTCTCTGCAGGAGAAGGGCCAGATATGCTACATCCATAACACGCTTTTATCCACATGCTGTTAGACATAGGTTTTTGAAACACAGACAGATGTATCTATTGCTTGTAGGGCCTGAGGGTGCCATCCTGCGCTAACGTCCAGTGAGGCCAGCTGGATCTCATCCTGTCCCTCTTGGCCTCAAAGACACCAAATTGAAAACTACACTCTTCCCGAGCCACAGCAGTCTTATCATCAGCCAATCTGAAATGAGAACTAATGACAGCTATAAATAGAAGATGATACAAAGAACAGGCAAACCCCCAAAGCCTTGTACAACTACATTCACATTCCTCTAAGGGGAAATGAAGTAATGCCACATTATTGGCATACAGCACACTATGGAATTCTCCAGGTTTTTCCACACCGTCCTCATACAGTGAAACAACAACAACTGCAGCCAGGCAGTCCTCACTCAGCACACATTTGCATTTGCTGCACTGGGATTACCACTGGCAGCAGCAGGGCTTGCTAGGTTTTCTGCAGCATTGCAACAGAGCACAATTTTCCTCCCACCAAAACTGCCATAGCAGAGGTACTGTGAAATCATATATTTTAATAATAAGAGAAAAAAATAAAGCCACATTTCCTGACATCAACACATAGGAAGATCTCGATTCCACCCAAAGAAAATACCTCCTTTGCCTCTAGACTCCACAGCGTTTTAGTTTCTGGACGCAGCAGGGTGCAACCATCATCTCCTATCTGCTGCTCAGCAGCTGTGTGCCAGGAGAACCTGCAGCCCCCACTCAGGGATGTTCCCCATCACCATCAGCACGCCAAACAGAAGCGTGTGCAGACCACAGCACAATGCTGCAGCTTGTGGCTTCTTGTGGAAGTCTGACAGACTGCAGTCAGGAGGGTTAAATGGTAAGGATGGCACCAGCATCAAAATGTGTTGCTAAAAAACAAACTTATAGAATGGTTTGGGTTGGAAGGGACTTTTAAGATCATCTAGCTCCAACCCCCCTGCTATAGGCAGGGACACCTCCCTCAAGACCAGGTTGCCCACAGCCCCATGCAGCCTGGCCTTGAATGCTTCCACAGTGGAAGCATCCACAGCCTCACTGGGGAATCTGTTCCAGACTCTCATCACCCTCACAGCAAAGAATTTCTTCCTAATATCTAGTATAAACCTACCCTCCTGCAGTTTAAAGCCATTTCCCCTTGTCCTTTTGCTACATGCCCTTATAAAATAAGTCCCTACCCAAAATGTATCCTCCAGCTCTCCATCTTTCCATGTGGCCAGCATCTGAATATATTGCAGGCTCATTTCTGTTCCTCCACCAAGCAGTGCCACAGCCCCACTGAACACACCAGTATTTTCCAAACTAGGAAAGTTTACAGTTTGCAGTTTTAGAATTAGATAATGTTCGCACCGACTTACTTCCAAGCAAGACCTGTTATCTGAAAGCCTTGTGCAACTTCTTTTTCTTTAGGCACTGACCATTAGCCATGCATACCAGATTCCTTCAGTAGTTAACAGCAAATAGCTCCAGTAAATTGCACCAGTCAAATGTAACACTGGGGTATATTTGTGTTAAGATTGCAGGAATGTTTGCATTAGGCATCAGCCCAATGGGAATGGCTCTTTAGCAACATCAGATTACTGCAGAGTTGTGCACCAGTGACTGCAATTTAGATGACAAAAGATTTGCCCAGAAGAATTCAATAGGAGAAATGAGCACTCTGTGGGCTGGAGCTGTGGAACGCCACAATTTAGCTACAGATTGTGCAATTTTCAGGGACAAAACAGGCCACTTCAGTGCTGCTGAACAACCGCAGTCACTTGAAGCAACACCATCTTCTAGGAGTTTAATGACGAAGGCTCAACTGCAGCTTAAAGAAGTGCTATAATTACACTCTATTTGGAAGTTTGAAGAATGTTTACTGGGACGTTTTCTCCCACTGCTACAAACGGCAGCTTAAACTCTCCTCATTAACAGCACCATAGTTATAGAATCATACAATCATAGAATGGCTTGGGTTGGAAGGGACCTCAAAAATCATCTAGTTCCAACTCCCTGCCATGGGCATGTTTTCTAACCACTAGATCAGACTGCCCAGGAGCCCATCAAGCCTGGCCTTGAATGCCTCCAGCGATGGAAGGCAGAGTAGAGGGGGACAATCACTTCCCTCCCTCTCCCTGCTGGACACTCTTCTGTTGGTGCCGCCTAGGATACCATTGGCCTTCCAGGCTGCAAGAGTGCAGTCCTTTATCGATGGAAAGGGAAGAGGTTTGGTTGTTATTGCTGGATTGTTCTGGGGTTGGTTTTGGCTCTACATGACCCCTGTCATGCGAAAGGCGCACTGGACCTCATCACAAAAAGAAAGTAACCGGAGTCATGTCTGCAGCATATGCAACCTCACCCCTCATCCTCCCTAACAGAAAACTAATGCATGACACCTGGGGAAGGAGAGGCACTGGGTTTACATTTCTCTAAGGCTGCTTTCTGTTCCTTTGACCTATCAGTGAGCTTAACACCATCCTGAACATTGCCCACTACAGGAAGAGCCTGCTGGGTGCATCTATTCTACTACTCCTACTTCATACTCCAAACAGTACCAGCTTTCAAATTGTTTGCAATGACTGCATGGCAACCACAGCACAATTACCACCACCAGTAAGTGCACTCTGGGCTGATCTGTTTCCGAAGGCAGCTTGCTTTGAAGCTGAGCTGCCTGGGTCACGCAGTCACGCTGGCTTTGGGGATGTAGCTGTGGAGCAGCTATCTGGCTATCTGGAGCCTGAAAACTGTGGGATGTGGGCTTGCTTTTTTAAAATTACTTATGTTTTACAGAGAGAACACTTCAGGCAATTTCAATGCATCTGGAAATAAGGTCTTCACTAACAAGGCAGTTTTGATGTCCAAAATTTTGATCAACTTCCCACTGACTTCAGCAGAAACAGGATCCATGGCTGCTTCTTACATTTAAGCTTTTTTAGTCATTGTCTAACCACCAAGTTTTGTAGTCATTCCAGGTCCACATCTTCAGAGAGGGATAAAATACTCAGGAGGAAAGAGATGTCTCTATTTTGTACATACCTCACTACTATCCTCTTGAATCCTCCTCGAAACAAGGAGTAAAGCATGACTGTAAAACCGAAAGTTGCCCCATGTCCTGCCTTCTTCCCCTAAAGACTACATTTCAAATGGACAGTGTTCTTCAGACTGCGATTCCGTGATTTTAAAAGTTGCCAGTACAGAACACGAACACACAAGAAAACAGCCTCGTTATTATTTTTTTAAAAACAAAAACAAAAACCAGCTTTTGCTACTGGATAGGCAGGAGGTGCCCTTTTACACCCACTATCTTCATCTTTCAAGCTACCGCTTGAAACTTCCTGCCAATATTTTGGGATCCTACCCAATCCAAAGGTTATGTTTGCACAGTTGTTGCAGAAGCAGGGCAAGGAAACCAAGGTAGCACTTATTTTGGGGGGTCCTCTTTGTTTGCTGTATGTGACGCAGCAGCAGCTTGCTGCCACACCAGAGCTTGTCTTCAAAAGATCCCCCTGTAGCAGATTCTCACAAAATACTATTTGAAAACAACTGGCCTCACAAAGTCAGAGCATTTCTTTCAGGAGAGGTTTTGTGCTTCTGGGAGCAATCCAGCAATCAGCAGTAATCTATACCTATATAATTTCTCCTTTTATTATTATGCCGCTTCTGCTTTCCTTTTGACACAAGCACTCAGGCACAGAGCAAGCTGCTGTGCCCTCCAGGCAGCACAGGAACCACACACTCCCAGTACTGCCAAAAGAAACCTGCTTGTGGTGGGGCGACTGGAGCAAGCACCAATGTGCTGTGTCAGTAAGGGGGTATTAAAAGATACCTTAATACCAAAGGGTTAATACACCTAATACAGGCTAATCTTCTCAAATTTTTGGGTTCCTTCCCCGTTTAACATGGTGATAAACCTCAAAGATACACAAAATATAAATTAACAGAACAAGTAAAGCCACACCTTCATGCAGCTCCAACAGCTGAAGGGAAAGAAGCCACAGAAAGTTGTCCCAGACATTGCTGAACCTGACTTAAAACAGAGTATGGACAAGCACAGATCTACTAAGATCTAGATCCCAGAAGAACTGGAGGTGACCACAATCACTCGTCACCACGCCCCTGTGATAAATGAGCATACCCGTGACTGCTAGAGCAGTGGGAAACACCATCACATGCCCAGAGTCCAGTCTGAGGGCTGGTCTACAGAGCAAAGTCCAAGTGTCCATGCACTTGTATTCTCTTCCAGGACTAAAGTCTAGGTAATCCTGCAATGTACATTGCTGAGAGTACTGTGTATTTTCACATTACTTTCCTATTGTTTAAAACAAGAGGAAAAGAAGTCCAGAACACCACCCAATAGATTTATCCATGCCCACTGAATCCTCCCTCTCCTGAAAACTTCACCCAGCAGGCTCAGTCAGCATCCACAGCTGCCTTGGGAAGGACATGGCAAGCCACGAAGGCAAAGCCATGCTCTTCCTCTTGGAGGTTTTCAAGAAAAGCGTAAATAGGGCACTTAAGGACATGGCTTAGTGGACACAGTGGTGGTGGGTCAATGGTTGGACCAAACGATCTTAGTGGCCTTTTCCAAAACCTTAATGATTCTATGATTCAAGGGCAGAAGAAGCTTAGATAACAGGCGCTGTTAGATGAGTATGCTCGCCTGAAGCACTGAACAACATCCAGTTTGGTCATTTTCAGTCTCAGCAGTCACTTTCATTAGTACACCTGAAATCACAACATAAAAGCTATCAGTTTTTAAATCAAAGTATCTCCAGCTACTCCTGTGTATCTCCGTCCTTATCAAGAGGCATCTGGGAAGATGCGGGCAGTTCAAAAGGCTACATTTCGACACATGCTAATCACTCTGCTCCAAAAGTCCAGGAGGGTAGATGCCAACACACAGTCTTTTTACTAAAATCTAGCATGATAAACTAAGTCATTCTCAAACAAAATGCAACACCGTACCTCCCAAAAATAGCTACGAAGAAAGGAGGAAGGAAAACAGCCAGTCTCAGGGCAGACAAACTCAACATGCACTCGCAGGTACCAAGCTTTCCCTTGCTTTGTCTCAGCAAGCGTTCCCATCTGGCAGTTTTGGAAGCCAAAAGACTCGTTCACAACTTCCTCATGTCAGAAGTGTGCTGCGAGGTACGAGGAGCTCCCCTGTACCCTTGCTTGCCAGAGGATTTATAGGGGTTTCTCCTGGAGCAAGCTTTGTTTCAGCACAGCCTCAGGCTCTTTGATCACTCAAGGTAATCTCCAGAGGCCTTTTAACCGCCGCAGCCTGACAGCTGGGTAACTGAGCAATGACGGCAGTAGCTATGTCTATTCTGTGTGTTTGAGGCTGGTGCCAAAACCACTGTATCATACAATCGTGACTACTATATGCTACAGCTTCTCCAGAGTGCAGTTTGTCAGCCTTCTCACGTTTCATGAGAAATAGCTCCAGCAGCATGCCTAATTCCTAGCCTAAGCGCATTCATGGTCAGCTAATAGTTACTTCTTGCTCATGCTAATGCAATTGCCATTTCATTTTGAAATTTAAATGTTTCCTCTCCCTGTCTAGTGCTTCCCTTCCTACACCACAGGAAAACGCTTGGAGAGGACCTTCTCACAATCCAGCTGTACCCACAACTTCTTGCGTCCCCCTATGGCTTCCCCATGCCCCCGCACTCCTACAGGAGCCCTTCTCTGCTCATACTCTTCCCTGAGCCCAGCACGGCTGAGCAGGGTTAACAAAGGCTGAACAGAACATTCCCGCAATCTTCACAACCACAACCAGGAATATTCTCTCCAAGAAACAGGGATTTGTTTTCATACTCCCCACTACTCTTTTTCCTGCTCTCTAAAGAGTCCCATGCAGGAAGGTCTTTAAGGATACCTCTTCGACCTAAAAGGACACTATTAACTCCTATGAATAGCTTCAACACAAAGGCACTGAGACACAGAGAGTAAGCACAGCTTCCTTTGTTCATGCCTTCCCAAGATCCAGAATTCAACACCTTATCACCCAGTGGTTTCCCACTTTCGTTTCTGAGGTGCAGGTTTCCAAAGGTCAGCATAAAATACAGCATCAGGACATTACATGTGCTCCACTGTGCCTAAAAACCAGTAACCTCAATGTTCCCACCATAGTAAGTCCTTCAGTTTAATTGCTCCTACTCTTAATTCAAAGTACCCTCAGTAGTGCTGTAGAATATACCAACCATGAAAATCATGGAAAACCACAGAAAAAGGAGAAGGGAAAGAAAAACAAGAGACCTCGCACACAGAGCATACTTGTGGGCCCAGGAAACTCAAAACCATGCTCACCAGGCTGTGGTCATTAACTTTTTTTTTTAAATGGTTTTTCTGCTGACAGTAGGAAAAAACACCATGCCTCTCCTCATTGACTGTATTTGGGAACTGAAGAAATCTACAGCAAGAAATTCCCACAGTGCAGTACCATCAACTCTTCCGCTATTCAGCATAGATACCTCACAGCTATTCCCTCTTTCTCCTTCCTATACACTTCTTTCTTCCTGGTATCTTTGTTTTTCTGCGTCTTGCAGCTGAGCAGGGGACTGGATAAGTCATCTTCATCTGTAAAAGCAGCTTTTGAGACTCCATTTCTCCCACGAAAATGCTTCCAGCACCACAGTGACTCTACCAGCAGAACTGAAATGTAGCTAGAAATGTAGAGAAGCTTGCTTGCCGCGACCAAATGGGAAATTTCCCAGTAACATGGAGCTAGAAAAGAAAAACACTAACACTGTCCATGTGGTTATGCCCTTAGCTCTTTGCCTGTAAAAAGAATTTGGATAGTTCTAGCCCTCCATTTGGATGACACATTAGTCAAAAGTCTCAGGTCTGTAGGCAACCCTTTAAGACTCCACAGTTACTTAAAATTGAGATAAGCAAAAGTGAGATAAGCTGCTTGGTTTTACAACAGGGTTCTTCAAACCCAGAGCAAAGCATCAAAAATGGCAGGAGTCGCTGGAAATGGCCACGCGTACCATAAAAGCACATTCCAGCACTGCTCAAACAGCCCATCCCAGGCTGGGCCAGTCCCTGAGGAGCACACTGCACAGTCCACAGCCACCAGATACAACATGGGACTGCAGGAGTGCGATGTGCCCGAGGCCTGAGGAGGATGGGGTGAGGCCACCCAGTTAGAGAAAAAACAGCTCAGCAGAAGACCTAGGTCAAATGTGGCTAGAAAGCATGGAAAAGAGTTAGTGCCCCCACTGAAGGATGGAAGCTGGGAAGCGCAGAGTGGGTCACACAAAATCCTTCTTTACTGACGTGATAAGCAGAAAGGCTTCTCCTGTTCAAAGAGGAAAGCACCTACTATACCTCTTTTATGTAGTTATATATATGTGAAGGCACACAGAAAGGTTTGGAGAACCTCACCTTCTTGTCCCTCAGCACTGTCCCCCGAAACAGGGGCTGTCCGTCAGCAAGAAGAGGAGATCCTGCCCTCCACGCTCTGCTCAGACAATGAAGTCTGGAGTTCTACACAGCGAAAGAGCAAAGCTTTCAGAGCCTATAAGCAAAATGGGACACAACTGCAATGGGTGAATGCTTTGAGACTGCAGCCTATGTCAAGACAGATGCTGAGACCCACTACGAAAGACTCCCAGACCTGTGCAATTCTGGTACTCTCTGCAGCAGATACAACAAAGAGCCACAGCCCTTCCCAATGCCCCATCAGCACAAAAGAAAAACCTTTACTTTTATTTTCTTTTTCACTCTGGGTATGGCAAAACAAAAGAAAACCAATGCTATTCTTTACTGCTTCCTTATGACAAAGCACGCCTTGGTGCTAGTTTATACATCAGAAATCAGGCTCTGCTTTCCTTCTTTCTGGAGGACGTGAATGGCGAGGTTACATAAGGGTGTAACCAGAGCTGTTACTTCCTTTCCCAGCTGAAGAGAAAAAGCTGTGGATCAGGTTACAGACTCAAGGGCCGGACATCACTACTGCAGCCTTCCAAATTCTGCCCATAATCCCCAACAGACAGGAGAAGCTGCTTAGATACCTTTTACTACAACGTAAAAAGGCTCTGAGAATGCAAAAGATTATGTATATGGTTATTAGGGATGGAAAGAAAGAAAGAAAAAAGGAAGTCTATATTTTTGTCTTTCATCAAACTCAGGAAATTCCCCAAGCCTGAAGCATACAATCACTCAAGTCACCGTTTTCCATTTCTGTTTGCTCTTCATTAGCACAATAAAAAGGATGAATGAAACATACTGGAGGTGTTCAAGGAACATGTAGACGTGGTACTGAGGGACATCATTTAGTGGGAAATATCGGTGGTAGATGGACAGTTGGACAAAATGATCTCGGAGATCTTTTCCAACTTTGGTGAATCTATGACGCTATAAGGTAAGATGTACAGGAGAGCCCAGCATACAAGCAGCACTAAGCAAACAGTAGCATACTACACACCAGTAGTGTTTAACAGAAGCTGAGGTGTTCATGTTCGCCCCAGCCATGGCCACACCGAGCATGCGGGAGGAGGCAAGGCGGTGCCCAGAGGGGCCACGGCAGCACCGAGCTGCTCTCCAGCCCAAGCTTCTGCTAGGGCTGCTGCCGAAGGAAGATGAGATCAGAATCCTGCAGGAGGAATTTCTGTTCCCACAGAGCTCAGAGGAACCGGATGATCTCAGAGGATCATGTGAAGAAAGTCCATGACACTTCCATGAGGCAGAGTATCTTCAGAGCATTGCCAGCAGTTTCTTAAGAGCATACAGTGGGAAAAATTAATGGCTTTGCTTATGTTTCCAATTTCTCTCCCACTTCCTCCTCCCATTTGCCAGACTCCGTTTTCCCTTCCCCCAGCAGCACGGGTAGGCTCTCAGCACACATCTGCCCTTCTGAAGAGAAGCACAGAGAGCCTTGCACAGCAGCTGAAGGGCTAACACGCGTCGTCCAACTCAACTCCGTGCACCGGCGTTGTTCTCGTGCAGAGTTCCTCCCTACAGATAGGACTTAAGTTCTGACAAAAAAACACATCTCTCTATATACAGATAAATAAAAAGGCAAGTTTCTGCGATCTAAGATGCTATAAGGAGTTCCTTCACCTCTGCCTCAAGCCCTTACACCGCCCACCCAGTGCAGCACCCCACACCATGCAGGTGTTCTCTCAGTCATCCGTCCCTAAGGATGGGAGGGAGCTGGCGGTGCCCCACAATGCCAACATTTGCAAACGCTGGCACGAGCGGTGACCACTGCACGCCTCTGTCAGAACAATGGGCACGGCCCAGCCGTGGCACTCGGCGCAGACGCACGCTGCGGGCGCTGCTTGGAGCGCCACGTTAAAGGTGTTTAGAACCAGGCTGGGACGGCTGGAAACAAAAGCACGTGTGACAACATCGATAACGCTAACACATTAGAAAGCAGCCGAGCTCCGGACTCTAGCAGATGGGTCCGACTCCTCCTGCCCTAACACCGCACGCTTTGGGGGAAAGCCATGTTTTAGGCACAGGGCTTGACAAAGTGATAATTCATCCGGGGAAAGACGGGCAGCTTGCTGCCAGCCTTCATTCACAATTAACAATGGGACAGCCGGACACGGGAACCTCATGATTCAACACAAAAACTGCACCGTCAGCCATTTTACCTTGACCTTTACGTTCCCCAGCGGTAATTTCTAACCGAGCTGCATTCTGGACAACCAGTTACACTAACGCAAGTCGAAAGAGCGGCAAGCTTTTATCTCATTCCCTTCAATCACCTCCACCCTTCGGAGCGGTCCCGGCAGGCACGCAGAGCCCCTGACCCGCGCCGCTCGTATCGCGGAAGGGCGAGCCGCCCCGGAGCCGCGTGCAGCGCGCACTACTGTCCCGAACGCCGCGGCCGCGCTCCTCCCGCCCGGGGATGCGCTCGGCGAGGCTGCAGCGAGCCCCGGAGCTCCGCTTTCCGCTCCCCTCCCCGCATCCCCGCCGCTCGTTTGAATGGAGCGAAGCCACGCTCCCGCGGCAGTGACTCCAGGCGGGAGGAAGCAGATGCCGCGGTCCCCCTTGAAGCAGCAAGCCCCATCCCACCTCTGCCTGCGGCCCCCCCGCTCCCAGTCCCGCCGCAGCTCCGCGCCCCGTACCTCGGCAGCCCCGGCGCCTCCCGCCCCGACACCGCCCGGCAGCAGGAGCAGGGACCGGGAGCGGTCCGGCCCCGCCCCGGCCCGCCCCGCCCGGCCCGGCCCGGCCCCGGCCCGCGAGGGGCGGAGGCGGCGGTCCCGGGCAGGGAACGGGCGGGGCGGGCTCGCAGCGCCGCCCGGCGGGCACAGCGCCTGCCCCGGGGCTGCGGGCCGTGCTGGGAGCCGGTGAGTAGGGAGACTCTTTTCCCTTGAAACACTTCCCGTGCTGCAGTGTAGGAACATACATTCAGTTTCGTCCCCGTTGTGAAAGAAGATATCTCATTACCTGCGCTTCCTCGGGGGCAATTCTCACTCTTTACTTAGCAGCTATCGCTGTATCTTACACTTCGGTCTGTCCTGCCTTTGTAAGAAATGTTGATCCTGAGACCAATTTTTTCCTTTCCTTAAAGCAAGTCAGTGCAATATGAAGGCTACAACACAACTCCAGCTTGGACTTTTTTTGTCCTTTTCACTCCATCTGCTGGACTACCAGAATTACTTATGCCCAGACATGCCCCTCCAGGTGAGCGACACTGCCCCTCTCTTGGAGCAGAACGGGTATTCTGAGGGGGCTGTAACACCTGGGGTAAAAGCATGGTCTTCCTAATCTTTCTTTCAGATACCAAGGATATGTACTGATTGACGTGAGGAGGAAGCTGAGTCAGCAGGAGTAACTGCTGGTTAGTGGGCACTGTGGTGATGGGTTGGTGGCTGGACTAGATGGTCTTAGAGGTCTTGTCCAACCTTACTGATTCTATGATTCTATGAACTCCCTCCCTCCCTCCAAAAAAATATAGCAAATCCTTGACAGAACTGCAACGCAATTTGGACATCCATGTTTCTAATCTCACTCTTAGCCGCAAGACCAAGCTTAGTCCTTGTTCCTGTACTCAATGACAAAATTCTGTATGCTCATGGAATGTCACAGCTATACCTCTGCTCTCAAGCAGTGGGACTGAGCGCACTCTGGAAGCCTTCAACACTTTCCAGCTCAAGCAAAAAACAGCACTCGTAAGACAAGAAATTTTGCTCTAAGACTGAGCGTAGTGATTTAGCAATAATAGTCTCTAACTTCTTCATTATGGAGAATGGCCATGGGTTTGAGCTCTATCTGAACAGCAGACATTCAACAAGCAATCTGAAGAACTGCAGTGCTATGACCAGCAAATGGGAAAGCGAGGACTCCCATCAACGCAGCTCATCCTTCACTCACCGGCGGCAAAACAAACTGCATTCAAGTTAGCATGAGCAAACAGCAGCTCTGTACCAGCTACATCTCCTTTGTGCTTTGGAAAGCGTAAGTTAATTCAGTGTGGAGATAGATCATCTGCTTTCTCTGACTGTGAATCTCACACAGGATTGTATTCCCACCTGTCAAAACACCGCCAACTTTCTATTTTGCTGTAATGCCTCTGCTTTCTGCCAAATAGAGTCTTTCCCTTTTTGTCTAGCAACAGCACTATGCCTTCAATTAGCATGTTATTTCTCTCCTTTGCAGCTAAGACCTATGTAGGGCAGTCCAAGCGTCTACACCTATAAGTTGGGAGAAGAGGTCAACCCAACTTGGATGTTTCATGCTAAAGGTCTTGTGATAGAGAAGGACCTCCTTGTACACAAAACACGTTTGGGACCCTCACAAAGGACTCCTGGAAAGGAGCCCTATGCCATCACTAGCACTAACGAGATCTTTATGTTAGCACAAACGAGTTACAATAGCAACATGTTAGAAACTTTGTTTCCACAGTTGTTGCCTTTAAATCATTCTTCAGTGTCAAACTACCCAAATGTCTCTGCTTTTCAGTTCAAGAGTAAGTGTATCCATTAAAATAAAGTACTAGAAGACAAACATCACTGCCGAAATATTTGCACTGCAATCTCTGGGCATACAGTGAAGCACAGCCTGAAAATATTTGCAGCAGAATAATTGTGGATAGACTTGTCCCATTCCATATGCTTGTCACAGAACTCTTTAATTTTATAATGCTTGCGTCTTTGTGGCTCCCCAAGCACAACATATGTTAGTTTAATGATAGAGTTGCACTACACTGAGATTTCTAACTGCGTGTAACCTCTATTTGTGGGGACCCTCCTTCCTACAAGCACATGAATGTGGCAATGATGTGGTTTTATGCTTTGTATGGTCATTTGATATCGAGCACTCTGGTTAAAAGGAAAATACTTTCTTGAATTATGGATATTAGACCAGGACTATTTTGGGGAATGCGATTACCCAGCAGAAGTGCTGGAACTGAACTGTAGTACATGTAAACTTACATTTGGAATTAAAACAAGTATATTATAACAATAAATATTGTTATGTGTGTCACAGATTGGGGCTTAATAAGTTGCTGGAGACTGGGAATGATCATTCCTGTGCGGTCATATGAAATGATGTGGGATTTCTCCAACATCACGACTTCTAACGAGGAGTTCTGCTTTACCATTATTTTTACTGCTCTTTGAAACAGGTCTCCTGTTTCCTCTAGGATTTGAAAAAGTGAAAGCTGGCAAATGAAAGCAACAAAAGACAGTGTTGCACAGTTTAAGCCAACAGAAGTATAAAGGAGAATGACCTGGGTCTTCAGCAGAAGGCTGTGAAATCTTAACAAAGATCTTATAAATATTAATACTGAACCTGGTGTAGACAATTACATATGAGGAAATTATTTTGCGTATGTTGCCATGAATTATGTATGATTCTCTCACCTTTCTGCTTTTCTTAGAGTTTAAACAGGAACTGACCATGCAAGCTGTGGCTTCAAAGCCTTTTGATCTCCAAGCAAAAGCAGGGGTGGATGGAGCATTCAGTCAGCCTCTTTGCTGGCTGCCCATCCTTCTGCAAATGGCAGGAACGATGAAAGCAGCGTAAATAACAGAGTGGAGCACAGCACGGAAAAATAAATGGCAGAAGAACTCAGAAAAAATAGTGCTGGAAGTTCCCTCCTCATCATTTTGTAAGGCCCAGAGCCTTCCACTTCCCCTGCTAGCTAAAGAAAAGAGATCAGCTTAGCTCGGGCACATAAGGACGGTTTTTCTTCCAACTTAATTGCAAGAAAAGCCTGTGGAAGGTAATGCAGATCTGAACACTGCCAGCATCAGAGTTCTTCCTACGTTCCCCAACCATTGACTACTCACTGGAGGTTATGCTTGTTTTGTACGCAGAGACATAGCAATTTCTTTGTTCTCCAGCTTTATTACAACACAGTGAACTCTTTAGGGGTGTGAGTTTTTGCCAACGAGAAGCAAATTAACAGCATGTGTTACGGTATGTTTCTGCTGCCATCACAGGTGAACACAGCACTTGTAAGAGATGCTATCTGCAGCCCTCTTAAAGCAATGACCTTGAATCTAGCCTCAGCTATGGCAGAGTGAGACAACCACAGCTCTACTGGAAGACACAGGGCTACAGTGATCTAAGTGGTGCCTCAGCCAAACCTTTAACTCCATCCAAATAGAAACACAGCACAGCAATGCAACCTTCCTCTGCACTGCCCTGTTAACTCGTCATCAGTGCAGCTACTCAGGCTATTCCACCACCTGGCTGAATCCAAGAACGTACTCCATTAAATGTCAGCAAACTAATCACTAGACTATCAAAATACAACTTATATGATCACTGCCAGCTTTCACTGGCTGTGTATGATGTAGCTAATCTCTGTCATCATTATCTCATGCAGTACATAGATTATCATTTTTAAACAAACAAAGTGTACACATTATAATAAAATCCTTCATACGTATGGTACAGAGCACCATGCATAGGTGATGCTATGCCACGTATTATCCAATAATAGGTATTACTAAATCATTTGCTTTCATTGATCTCACCAATAGATGATCACAGTCTGTTTTCTTCCAAACACCCTCTTTGTTATTTCATATCCACTCATCAAGGAATACCCTTATATTATGAGTTGCAAGAAATGTGGAGAGAGGCCGTAAACCAAAGTGCTGTGTCAACCTGCAAGGACCTGCAGAGTGCAGGACCGTGAGGTTCACTGGTTTGGGGGTATTACCCAGCAGTCCTGAGCTGTTCTAAAGGTCACAAATCCTGTGCATAAATAGAGATGTTGCCAAATAACCCTTGCTAAACTGACTGGCTACTTGCTTAGACAGCCCTGAACAAATATTAATTGAAACAATCCAGAGAGCACGTTATCTCTGAAGTAACCAAAGATATTCCGTTGACTTTGGTCTCAATTACTCAACAAGTTCCACACAGAAAAAGCACACTCATGAAAGAAGCCAATCTACTGCTTTAATATAAAACATAACTAGAAAGGGCTCATGCAGAACCCTATGATTTCTGCAATGACTCCCTTTAGGAAAGCACAACTCGGAGAAAGAAAACTGCTAGGAATCTGCTGTTTCATCTGCATCATTTGTCTGTGAGATCTGAATCATCTGCTTAACTGCTGAATTACTCATTCTGCCTTAAAATACGTTGAGAGAGAGATTCTGAGCAAAACAGATCAAAAGGCAGCCTTTCCTCCAGCACAGCACCCAGTGCAGGAGCCGGTCAAAAGTCATTGCCTTTGTTCTTCATAGAATACAAGGACCTGTCCTACCATACATCTTAGCAATACTGAGAAGCAGATGAAGCAGATGAGGAAAAAGGGTGCCTACCTCTCCTCTCTATCTATTTTGCTGCTTAGGCTTCTGCAAAATGAATAAGAAGAGTCCAGATTAGTCAAAGTTACTTGTTGTTAAATCTAGCAGCTATATCAGCAAGAACAATGACACAAAACCTTGCAGTAACAGGATGCACAGTGAGGGTGTGAGGGTTGCTGCATCGTACTTTACAGGGAACCATTCTGTTTAATGGTTTAGCATCTGCTAAGCGTGCTGTCAAAGTCGGTGATGTGTTGGCAACAGCGGAGAATTGTTGAAGCACAGGACCACAAGCAACATGAAAAAGCAACGGAGAAGCAGATGCTGAGGACTCATATGCTATTCAAGCCCTTGAAAAGGGCACTCGTGACAAGAAAGCTCCTGTGATTCAATTCAAGGACTTTGCATCTGGAACAAAATACTTTTTCCAGGGTGCCATGGTGCATGAAGTGGAGCTAGTAACTTTACAAGGATAGCACACTCCAGAAGGCTGGATTCTTTACTGCAAACAAAGCTGGTAGACTTCAAGCAAAACTATGTAGGCTATAATGAATATTTTTGAATGTAGGGAGAAAAATGAACGGCTTGAGTCCAGAAACTCTCTCTGCCTACGTACAGAACTAAGTCTGTAGGAGATCCTTATTCAGCAAGTTTCCTACAAAAGACATTAATTTACATTTTCTTGTTTAAACAACTTTCTCCATGTGAGAAATTCCAGCAGACACAGGCTCAGAGGAATGAATGAGTGCTGCAAAGAATTCCATACATCGCACATATATACTTGTGAATGCTGCCATTTTGAGGTCTCAAAAGATGATGAGGAAAATGCAGATTTGTCAGAGCAGACACCAGGACATCAGTCCCTGTTAGTCTGCAGCTGCTCTACTCCTGACAGTGCTGTTTGAGATACGTGAGGTCCTAAATGAGCTCAGATGAAAGGAAAGGTTTCTTTTAATTGCCATCACTGTTAATGAACAACTCAGTCCTGTTCAAACATCCAGACTGTGATATGGGTGAGCGTCTCAGTTTATCATGTCCTCAATCTTTTGAACAGCTAGATTTTATTTGCTAAGCAGTGGTTGGTCCAAAAGGAATGAGCTTACCCTCAGAGGGACTGGCTGAACTCGAGGTCTGGACTTTAGATAACAAAATGTTCAGGATTTGATGCAATTTTGCCTCAGCTACCTTTGCTGAGCTTTGGGCTGCCCTTGCAAACCCAGCAACTAAAGCAAACTGCCCTGGAACCCTCCTGCAAAATAGAAAGGCATGTTCTCATTCCAAAAGGCTTTTACTTGGTGGTTCTGTGTCTACAAGTAAAACAGAAATGCTGAATCTTTGTGCTAAAAGGAAAAAAGCAAACACAAATGGACACGCTAGCGTTAGCTATGGTTTTCTATTTTCTATGCAATTAGAATAGCCATGAGGAATAATTAAACAATGACAACATGTACTCCACATACTGTTGCATAATAGCTTCTCATGAATTTATTAATCAACATATCGCTGCTGAAATATTCAATATGTTACTCTGGGGCTTCCCGCTCCTGCCCCAGGGCTGAACTCCTTTCCTATTGCTCTGGCTCACTCAGCATCACTACTATTGATGTTTTCAGTAATACTGCAGTTTTATCCTTGAGATTTTTGAAGAAAAAATGTTGTGACAAAGTGCCAACTGAGATGTCTAGCTGCCTGCAGAAACAAAGGCCCATCTTCTGCAAGCAAGATTGAACTAATTCAAGGGTAAGTGCTCTCTTACTTGCCAGTAGTATTCATTTAGTCCCTGACATCCTTTCCAACAGGAATGGAAGGGTTGCAACTGCTTCTGCAGCATCATTCATTTCAGCCCCTGCTGCAACAAAGCCTTTAGGAAATTTAGCGGAATTTCATCATAGAATCATAGAATCCTTAGAGTTGGAAGGAACCTCTGAAGGCCATTTAGTCCAACTCCTCTGCAATGCACAGGGACACCACAGGTAGATCAGGTTGCCCAGGGCCTGATCCAGCCTTGCTTTGAAAGTCTCCAGGGACGGGGCATCAACCACATCTCTGGGCAACCTGTCCCAGCGCCTCACTGCCCCCACTGTAAAAGACTTTTTCCTTATATCCAACCTACATCTGCCCTCTTTGAGCTTGATGCCATTTCCCCTTGTTCTATCACCAGAGACCCTGCTAAGGAGTCTGTCCCCTTCTGTGGCTCCCCTTTAATTTGCGCTCAGCAAATAATTTCTTTTCTGGAAATCATGTTGTAAGACTGAAACTTTACCAGTATTGGGTGGAGGGGCCTTCATCTTTGAGCGTGATCATGCAGCTGAACTACTACTTCCTCTGGGAAGTCTGGTGTAGTCTTGTCTTACCAATAAATTAAAAAATAAATAACTAATACTAAACACTGACGTTAGACTTATATTTTTTCAGTTGGCACTTACTGATAAAGAATAAAAACAAAATACCTTAAACTAAATTTAAAATTAAACAAACACAAGTGTCAAATATTTTCTTCTTACAGAGCTAGAATATGTGATATTCTCTTTCTTCAGTATACTGTTCCTAAAAAAGCAAGTATTACATATTCCAGTCCCACAGGGCACCAAACGCAGACATCTCCTGAGCAAACAAAATAAGTTACTCAGTGTAATGTAACTATAAAGACAAGAATATGAGATTATAAGAAAACATCCTCTACACAGCTGTAAGCACTAGCTGCAAGGCTTAGCATTCATCACCACAACTTCTTTCTGCTGAGCTTACTCTGATCCCTCCCTTTCACACTGCTAAAGCAAGCAGGTTTTTTCCATCACTATGGAACTTCCATGCACTGCTTTCGCAGAGAGGAAGAGATACCTAAATGAGTCAGAAAGCCCCTCAAAGTCTGTCAAAATGAACACTGGATCATGCATCTCTTGTTTGAAAGTTTGACACTCCCCCAAAAAACCAAGAACCTCAGAAGTGCTAAAAGCCTGGGGAATTTCTGCTTTGGCAGGCCTAGAGTGAAGTATTAGCCAAACACATTGCTACTGGCATCCAGTCTTGGAAATTTTAACCCAGCAAAACCATAGCTTGCTTCAGTATAAGTAAAACAGATGCTCAAAGTGGGGATTGCCAAGCTAAGTCAAGAAATTACACACAATATATTTGAACAATCAAAACGTCTTGAGTAATCAGGAGAGGTGGAAGTAGTATTTCTAGCTTTGAAACTAAATCAGGAAAATTGAAAACATTACACATAGCAGTAATTAGATGTCAATTTTCCCCCAGGCCCTAAAACAGTCAAAATGGACTAGTGCTATTAAATCTTGTGTTCTGTAGGACTTAATTTTTGCAAGCCATGTGCCTTTTGCAAGTCTCATGACATTTTACAAAGAATTGTAAGCCATCAGCCAAGTTCTGCATAACTGCATGCTATTTTCTCCAGAACACTGCTAGATATTTTGATGACACTGCTCAGATAGGTGAACTTACATCTACAAGGAAAACAATAATAGCATCATCTACTGTGTGTGTTTCACTATATCTTGGTTGTGGGGGGAAAAAGCCATTAAGCAATTTAATGATTGGTTAAGGAGAGCCCACGTCTAAAATCATTAGGGTCTTTTCGGCTATTCTCGTCAAGATCCATATGGCATCTATAGGAAACAGTTATCATTTTACAAGAAAAAGCGAGTTTCTGCCCAATTTGTTCAGTTATTAACAGAGAGTGGTCTATTCATTCTGGTATTTTGAAGTCCCTCTCCTCATTTTTTTAATGACTTTAGAACCCATTCTGAACAGGGCTATTGTCTCTTGCACAGAGCGCCATGTCTGATTTCCATCTGTATTAAATACTCCTGATGACTCTCTCCAGCTGTAAAGACGACCTTCAAGGAATAGTATGAAACTCAAACAGATTGCCAGTGTCAGAATGAAGTAAGTGGTCTCATTAGAAAGGGAGAAGTTAGGCTCCCTAACATTTAAAAAGAAAAAAAAAAGTGAGCTAAAAGCCATAAGTACTGATTCTATTTTCTTCATGGATGGCAATGATCCATATGGTGACATTTCATCTACAAATTCTGTATTTGTTAGCAATATTGAGTAATAGCTTTCTAGTCATGTGTTCTGAATTAGCAAATACCACTGTCCTCAAACTGCTATAGTGAACTTGTGGCAGGGGAGTTACAGGAACCACAAACTTGCAAAGTTTAGGCATTGCTAACTTGAGGGAAGAATTTAGGTAATTCAGACCACAGCAGTTTTACAATCATTCTGTGTACGTCCATGTGGATAAGATACAGGTAAGGTATATAAGATACAGGATAAAAGAAACCCCCTTTATCCAACCTATAACATGGCTCCTGCACTCCTTAAGATCACTGGTAGAAGAAGCTTTCTACAGCTTCTCCATAGAGAAATCTGAGGGGTGGACCATAGACCAGGTCTAAATGTTAAGTCTGTTGAAAGAATGAGTAGAAGTATTAACTTATTTCAGGTCTAGGACATTCTAAATTGCTTTACTGAATCACATCCAAGTTCTGGCTGCAGGCTGAGCTCTGCTCGGGCAGCCACAGAATCCAGAGGCACCAAAAACTGCTCATGGGCAAGGCCATCCTCTGCTGAACACTTCCAGCGATGTTTTTCACAATAAAATCTCAATGTATTAAGCGGTCTGGTTCCTGAGAGTTACACAGACTAGTTGTTCCACAGGCTGAGGATTTCAAACGTATCACAGGCAGGTTTCACTCATCTTCTTATCTTAACTTTGAATAAACAGATTATTATCTTCCTATATTTTTAAATGTATTTATAGGAAAGCATTGTTTCTTTTACCGCTAACATTAAATTGTAAATGAATGCAAATCCAGTAAGCAAATATCTCATACACATTGTGAAACAGTCTTCTAGAGTGGATTCTGTTTTTCAGCAAAAGCACAGAAGTCATTAGTTTGGAAGGCAAAGGATGGGTCTTATGACCATATTTATGGGAACAGTTCTCTATTTGTGCATTTTGAATAGAATTCTCATGCATCTTATACAAATATAATGTGAAAAATTAAAAAAAAACACCACCATTCATCTTCAATTGATTTCTTTCATTTTCTTCTATGTTAACCAGGTAATTTCTCGTATGCATAGAAAAACTGTACTTGATATCATAAAATACCATGTTGCAGTCTGAAAATCTGGTAGTCAGAGTATTTCTAGTGATCTCATGGTTCTGCTATGATTCATGAATATAGAAATCCATTAAAATGCTTTCATTAATCCCTGATGCTTTTACTGTATTCAAAAGGCATACAGCTTAAATACTGAATTGTACAATAGGTTTTAACCTTCTGCCATGCCTCCCTCCTGAGTCTCATTGGCTTAAAGAGGAAAACAACTGAAGAACTTGAACTATGTCAATGAAAAATTTAGAGACAAGTTAGGGCAGAATGTTTTGCAAGGCATGACTACCATGACTATTACATCTGAGAGAATAATCAGTATTCTGAGGGCCACAGTTCATCATCTTTTTATACGAACAAGAAAACATACAGCTTTACCTTGTTGAAAATGGGTTGTGCGACCTACATACAAATTAACACAGACAGGAGCAATAAAATGAAGCGTGGTGGAGGAAGGCAACACGTTCATTTGTAAAAACCTGCAATGTGTCTATATTTCCCCCTCAAGTCATTGATTCTCACTGAATGTGAAATGCTGTGTGATTGCCTTAGCTGTTATTGCTATGAAGACAGTCGTACTGTAAAAATTCATTTCCATCCCTTCTGCTTTCATCAAGCTACCAGCTTGCAGAAACAACAACAACAAAAAAAAAACAACAAAAGAAGACAAAAACTTACCAGATCTGTATTCCTCCCTCCTCCCCACTTAAAAGCAGTGATGCATTTTTCTGTGCAGCTGCTTCTGCAGCCTTTAGGAGCGGCTCTAGACATAGGATTCAAAAGTAGTAGCAAAACTGCACTTTTAAAAGTGAAACATTTCTATGAACATAAGAATACAGTTTTCTGCCTCCTGAATCTCCTCAGCTACTCCTTATCAAGTAGCAGTGATCAGATGACTGCAAATATGTGTAGTTCATAGAGCCAGTCCAAACTAGTAGCCAACTGCTGCTGTTTTCAGGTTGACTGAAATTTCTTCCAGCTCTCTTCCCCTTCAAAATCACTCGTTCTTACCTAATGTAGTGCTTTGTGGACTCACTCAAAGTTGTTCAAAACAGCTACCATCTGCTGGAGTCAGACAGATTTTGTAAAGACAAGTGCATCGGAGATGTGCTGAGCACATAGGAACGTAGGTGAAAATCCCTGCTGCATCTCCACTGCCATCTTGAAGTGAAACGACTGGCTCTGGTTAGCCAGGATGTTTTACAGGGAGAGTAACTCTTAATGGATCAAGGAAAAAAAATAAAAAGATGCAGGGACAAGGGAACAGCCTGTTTGCAGGCTGATTTTCAAGCTGAAAGTAGCCTCCCTCCACATTTTTCTCTTGACAACCGCCAGATCTTTTTCCATACTGTACTGAGCCTTTACTTTTATAGTGCCACAACCACTATAGAGTCCTGTAGCATTCACTGACAAGCGTTTTACAGAACAAAGACGAATACTTTCATAAATTTGAAAACCAAGCAAGAAAAGTAACTTTTCATATCTCCTTTTGTAATATAAAATCAAAACAGTCTTTTTTTCCTCTTTCCTAAGATAGATTTTAAATGGACTGCTATGCTGGAAATACGTTGGGGACATTCATTCTTCTCATTCCAGTTTGAAAGATTAAGCTCTTCAATTATTAAATTGTACCCATAGCCAATGAGTTGCTGTGCAGATCATCTTTAAAAGTAGGTGGAAGCTTAGTGTAACCAGAATACCTGAAAGAAGGACATATGAGCAAAACTGCCATGCAGAGATCTGAAATTTGTAATGAAAACCCTGGAGATCTGCTGTATCAATTTACAGCTAACCCCAGGCTTGCTCACAGGGGCCCAGGTCGCTTTTTAATGGTTTCCAACAGCTGCACAACACACAACCCCCATCCCCAAGCCACCACACAAACCTGCGTATTGCAGCCATTTATGGGGATGAGCCACATTCTCACTTACTAAGCTGTTGGTGCCTTCCTCACATACAAAATTACATATTAATTAACAGAACTTTGGATACCACAAAGGCTCTCTTCTAGAGGCATCACTGCTGCAAGAAGGACTGGCAGGTTAGCAAAACAGCAACCCTTCCTGCGCGTCATTTTCTCCTCTGAGAGTCTCCTGAACATCTCATCCTGCCCATAAAATCCAACAATTTCTGACTCACAGCATCTTTACCCTTGAGAAATTCTACCCATTTAACCCACAAAATCACAAATGCTGAAAGGAATAACGCTAATTTTGCAAGAACTTGTATTTCTTGCATCTATCTCCAACCACAAAATCCAGCAGCAGCTGCTAACAGCAAATGACACCTGATGATACCTTTCAGAACTGCTTTTCAAAACTTGGTCCCATGCGAGGCCTTGCTGTTTTATCCCGACCTATCCGCACCAAGTGGTGGAGGCCCTGACCTCTGGGACCAAAACAAGTTAGCTCACTTCTAAAACTCCTTTCACATATAGTACTATCTCATAAGTCCCTCCTCAGGCCTAGCCAAGCTGGGACCACACAAAGGGACGGGAAATAAAATAAGCAGTCTGACAAAATGGCGTCTGACATGGAAACGCATGTGAAGCAAAGGTGTGTCACTGAATCCCTCCATGTGGAGAAAATGGCACCCACTGACATTCACTGACATTTGCTGAACATTTATGGAGAACTACAGTGGATGTGAGCACAGTGAAGGGTGTGTGGTGTGTTTCAGCAGTGGCAAAAGTGACCTGCTGCTGCAGGTTTTGACAAGCCCAGAATGCAGGCTTTTATTCACCGCTGGCAAAAATGCAGAGCTAATGGTGGTGACTATGCTGAAAAAGAGTGTTTTGTAGCTGAGAATTTGCTCTATCAAGTAGTGTTACTGTGCCCTTTCTATCTGTTGCTGTTTCCATGGAAATAAATAGGAGGTGTTTCTTCTGGAGCAACCTACATAAAATTGACACCTTGAAAATAAGCTTTATTTCAGAGTTAATTTCTGCATTTTGCAGCCCTCATGCACAGGAGCATGCTGAGATGGCGTGCAGTGATGAATCCATTTTGAACCAAGTCCTGCAAAACTACCGGGCATCACTCAAGCACCAGCACTGCAGGAGTTAAGACCATGTGCTGTACATCACTGATGGGAATAGTTTGGGAAACAGAAATAGAAGGAATAGGATCCTTTACAATGATTTCAGTTTTTATTAACATATTTTTACAGGATATCCCAGTTAAGCCAGACAGCTTGTTTACAATAGGGCCCTGTCCAAGGACAGCTTAAAACTATTATACAGTACATACAGAAGGACAATACAGCCCCAGTAAGAGCTACCAGCAGGCAGTAAATCATGTCAAAGCCTCATGTTACACCTGATTAACTACTTGGCTCCGGTGCTGCAGCTTGTTCCAGGAATGCCTGCTTCAGTGTCGCTAAGAGTTGTTAGGGAATTTATGCCATCTGATGGCAAGTTACATAAAATAGTGCCCCAGTGTATCACTGAAGAGGCATTGCTTGGCATGAGCTGCAGGAGCGCATACTAAGCACCTGCAGTGTCATCCGGTGCTATGTAAAAAGCGAGTCCTTGTCAGTCTCATTTACAAGAAGAAAACACATCATCTCAGTCCCAACAGGATCACCTAAGCCTGGATCTCTATCTGAATTACGCTTCATCAAACACATCCTCAGTTCTAGTTTCTCACAAGTCAGTCCATTCTCTAGCATGGTCACTGCAACCAAATGTCCTCCACCATCTTTCCTGATTCTGCAAAATGGCTTTAAAATATATACCCTTGTCAAACTGGCAACCTGACCTTATTCACTAAGCACACAAGCCTGCTGGCAGACCACACAGTGAAACCTTTGCATCACCTGAACACAAAGGAAACCCTGTTTATGTGAGATTCAAAATCAATCCAATCTATTACAGAGGTGAATTTCAAAAACATGCTATGGTCTGTAGGCTTCATGGTGTCAAACATGCAAGACGCTGTGGAAACCAAGTCATAATCTTTAAAGAGTCCATATTTATCCACCTGTCTCTCAGAAAGCCATATAGTATTAACTGAGATGTAATGCACCTTGATCAAGAGTTAGAGTCCTACAAGTCAGCAAAGTGCTTCTTAATCATAAAATCCATTAGCTCTGGCTCTACGTGTGCAGCTTCTCCTAGAGTCCTGGAGGAATTTAGGCAGCATTTCCTTAGAAAATGCAGGTGATATTTCAGCTTTACCCTTGATTTCATGTACTGGGGAGCTGGTTTAGGTCAAATCTCTCTGCACGAAATAGAAACGTGGTACAGAACCCAGTAAAGTAACCGATTTCTTGTTTTTAGCACACTGCAACACACAGGGCAGGCTGAGCACCTGAATTCTTCCTCTTGGTTTCTGAGTGAGGCAATTTCATATTCTAAGCTATATCGCAGATCACAGTAAAACATTGTCTTCTAAAATTGAACAAGGAGTCTAATTAAAATAAGAGCAAGGCTTCTAAAAATAACGGCAGAACAGCAGAGCAGGCATCTCTGGACTGCAGACCTATTTCTCTACTAAATCATAAAAGCGTTTCCACAGCAATAGCTATCGCAAGAAGAGTTGCTGACAAATGGGGAACGTGATATTCAATCGCCTTTTCCTGGAAGAAGATGACAAAAAGTCCTTCTTGGTTTTAGAATGGAGTAAGAAACAAACTAAATACTAAGGCCACAGCAAAACAGATATGTGCAACCTTTTAGAAATCCCAACACCTAAGTGGAGATCACCCACAAACACAGTCACTGAAGGCAGAGGAGGGCATCTGCAGGGTACCACTCTCGTGGCCTGCACGTATGAGTACTTGTGCAATTCAGAGACAAGAAAGAATCCACACGTCCTCCCCAGAGAGGCATCAAGTGAGACACGAATGCTGAGAAATGTCTGGGGGTGGGTCAGCTGAGGCCAGCTTTTCAGAGGACTTCTCCTTCTGAATCCTGAACAGCAAGGGACTTGTACTTACAGATGGCACAGCTTCAAGGGAGAGTAAATCCAGCAGGACCCCTTTGGACACTGAAAAGCTTCCGGATTCAAAGCTCACAGCTGTTTCGTTGGGGAAGGAAGATGAGGGGCAGCCAGAGAGAACTCAGCCACTGCTGAGCCAGGCCACAGTAACACAGGGCTTAGCAAATTGCTGCCAGAACCTTTGGGTGAGATGTGGCTGAACAGCTGCAGAGCCGTGACACAAGCCGTTGGGCACCGCGCACCAGCTCAGACACAAAGCACAAGGTCTCCTTTGTGGCCAGAAGTCACGCTGGCTGCTCGACAGGGACAGGTCAGGCCGCAGAGGCAAGGCTAGGTCTGGGAGGAAGCTCACCAGTTGCCACAGATACTTAGTTGCTGTCTGCAAGGCTCGACACCTTGAGCAGACTTGATCCTTGATGATTTGAGTTGAACTTTTTAATCAGCTCTGTTTGGGAATATAAAAAAGTTGATTTGCTTTTAGCGAATTCATTCATCTTCCGCTGGTTTTGTTTAGTAGCAAGAAAAATCAGAGGTCCAGCCTCAACTAAAATGAATTCAACCCTTCAAAGTTCCAGCTGCAACTGAAAAAGTGTGACTAAGTCTAGCTGTATTCATTGCCTTGCTCAATTGCCTGCAAACACAGAAGTGGAAGCAGTGCCATCTGCCTGGACAGACCAGGTGACTAAGTGCAGATATTACTTACAGGTGATTTTCTTTTCCTGGTCTTGCAAGTCTTTGCCCAGAGCACCAAATACCAAAGCCATGAAGTGTAACACTACCTTTCCTGTTGAGCTGTGCTCTACCGTTCCACAACAGTGTCCAAGAAGTCCTGTGCCTGTGGTAATTTGGTCTGCAAGAGGAGTCTGTAAGACAAAATTGAATGGAAAGTGCTGTATTCTTTTTACAATCGATCCATGCCATTTTTAAATTGACTTTCAAAAACGTACCAAACACGCCCAGGGGAAATAAATCAACAATTTGAACTGCTGCCTGAAACCACTATACAGACAATAGAGTGCATTTATTGTTGTGGTGATTGAAAAGAAACTTTACATAACATATTTAGTAAGCTCTCCACTTCCCCCTCCACAACAGAAAGTTGAACGTCACCTAGACTTATAAATACAGTACTGTCTCGGTTTCCCTGATTTTAAAGTCACTACTGAAAAACTGAGCATTACACAGGACACATGCCTGTAGCAGACGGCTAACTACTACTCTCATTTAGATGTACCAGCAGATTTGCAACACTATTATTTCAAGGCACAGATTTGTAAGAAGTGACTTGACTGCAAATAGGACTGCTTTACTGCTTTCTCATACAAAGGCATGTATGTTCAAGTGCAGCAGTGAAGGATAATTAAAGTTTTGTTTTGCCAGTATATCAGGCTAGATCAATTCCTGCTGTGGAACAACAAAGATGGGTTCTGGAACTCAGGATGTCCCAAAGCCTGGCAGTTAGGAGTGGAACTGCTTAAATACATGGCAAGCCTCCAAATCCTGCCAATTTTGTCTTAGTTAACTTCAACCAAAATCTAGAGAGCATCTAAGGCACCTTTTGTAGGTCAGAGAGAAAGCATAGTTGGATGAAGCCTGAAAAAATAGGCTTTGGTTTTCTCAACATTTCCCTCAATTTAAGCATTCTTATGGTAGTAGTTAAGCAATAGAGTGGCAAGTTATAGCATGTGCTTTGACATGGGATTTTACTACCTCCAAATAAGCAGCAGGGTGAGATATCAGAGACGTGAGCCCTGACTGCATTAGGCTTCTACTGAAACTACACCTACAGTATTTCAGCAGAACAACAATTCACACTTGCATCATCTTTTCCCTTATTAAAGAAACAACACAACATAACTTGATCAGTGTTTCTGTAAGAACTCTTTCTCAACTGATATATCCAAACAGATTTATGATACATCCTGTTTTGTCATGAAAGTATTTAATTCCGTGTGATGAGTGTACATGAGTGTCTGTTTGTGACTGTATTCCTGTTTTAAATATGTATACTTAAAAATATAAAAATCTAATATATATGTATTATATATAGGCAAGGTCAACAGGGAGGACACAGGGAAAACTTGACTTAAGGTCAAAATTTCACTGAAGGGATTAAGAAAGTTAGAAACAAGAAAAGAATTTGTTTTAACACTAATGTTAGTAGGATTTCAACCCAATATGCGTAATGACTGAGGTGGCGTTTAAAGTGACCCGTATTGTACTCAGTGTCCTTATTCATCAAGTCATGATGATTTTAATAGCATCACCTATTTGAAAAGGTTTAGATAAAATAATTCTGGTTATACCGTAAGCCCCTTTTAATAAAACCAATGCCTGTGCAGTCACAATAGCATTCTTATCCAAAATCAACTTTATAAGTGGGACAACACACTTGCAAGATGGATAAAACAGATGGGGAAACAGTGGCACAGAAAGCAAAATGTGTGACTCAAATGGGCTTTGCCACACAATCTGCGTTGGAGAAGCAGCTGAGCAACATAACTACTGCTTCAAGCTTTGATCAGTGCTCTGCTGGCACCTTTCATTCCCACTTCTACATTTCTCATGCCCATCGCAGCACACCCATTTGCCTTTTAGTGATAAGTGCTTTGGGTGAGAGCTGCACACAATGTTTAGTAAAATGAAGTCAAGGCTTCTAAGCACTACTGGTGCACATACAGCCACTGCATTAATAGTCCAAGTTTGGCTATGGGCTGGAGTGCAAGAGGGATTTTTTATCATAATAAGGCTCATTATATACTAATTTGATACCTCTATTTTGTATAATGATGCACGACCTCACCCACTCTAAAGCATCCATGTGGCCACCATGATATTCTTCTCCAGGGCAAGCAAGTGTACCTCCTGGAGGTTAAGGCAGACAGAAACTTAAAAAGAAGGGACAAAGAAAGAACCATAATTACGAAAGTCTTTGGATGACAATACCAAAATACCGAAGCAGATACCAGAACAAACAAAGCACTTCATTGCAGTGAGGAAACACTGTGATCTTGCAGATACTGCGATAAGAACCAGAACCAAGTGGGCTTCTACAGCGTGAATCTGGATGTTGCTCCTGGACAACACAAAGTGCCCCTTCCCTACCTTAGTGAACCCAGGCAATAAAACAGTGTTGCCTGAAAGCAAATGCCTTCATGCAATTCAAATGCAGCTGCCTCTGAGTGACCACAAAACTCCCACAAAAGTACATAACCTCCTGTCATTTGAGAACCTCATTAAACCTATCAACGCTTGTATCTCTGCAGGCCGATGAGACAGGAGAATTCAGAGACAGTGGTATGCTTTGCTGTCCCCTAGTTATAATCTGCTGAATTTTGGAATTCCCTTCATAGTTTTTTCCCTCTGAGTGCTAACAGACAAGTCAGAAAGACCAAAGATTCCTGGATTTAAACCAAATTAGAATAGTCTGTTTGAGAAAAAAAAAATGCAGTTCACAATGCAACATGAAGACACTAGTTTTTAGCAAAGCATTAGATGAACTAATTCCTGCCACCTGCAAAATAAACAGGAAAGTCTGAATTTCCAAAAAACACGTGAGTTACCCTGGTTTTGCTTGGTTCTCTTTGGCAGGTGCCTCACATCAGGTGTGATTCACATCAGAGGTTCTGCCCCAGCTGTGCCACCTCAAGCCATCACCATCACATGGCTGCTGCTCCTAGTACAACGGAGTGTGAAACACTGGCTGGCAGAGTCCCCAGCTGCCTGCTTTCCTCAGAGGGCTCCAAAGCAAGGCAGGACAGCTTTCAGTAGCATCGCACCTTTCAGCACAGCTCTGAGTGCTGTGTGCATGCAGAAATAGCTTCATGTTATTTACTTCACAGTAGAAGCACTTAAAATATATGTCTTGTAAAACAAAGTTAAAAATATATCTACCTGAAAAGATATTAGCATCGGTTTAACTGAGAACCTGTAGTTCAGTTCTCAGGAGTACACAGGAATCAGTGGTTTTTCTGACAGAAGATAACACTCGTGGAGTTGGTTATCTGCACTGCTGCAGCAACGAGCAGCACTTCTCAGTCTCTGGGTCACAAGTAGGTCAGGTGCCCTCACGCAGCAGTGTGCAAAACAACCTGTACATAAAGTCTGATTTTCTGAGAGATATGCTTACACATTCTTAGGCATGGGAAGAACTAAACAAAACAGGCACTGGGAAAAAAAAATGATGAGAATGCAAAGACCTTTGCCTAAATCTTTTGGTTGTAAACAAAAACTACTTTGGCAGCACTCCACAATGCATTTGTGATGCACTATTTTCTTCCCCCCCCCCTACCCCCCCACCCCAAGGAGTGAGGCAATGCTCCAGATTTTTCCAGTCTGAGATCTAGATGGCTGCGCCATCAGAGTCCCTGTACAAAAATCAAATAGGTTCAGATTCTTACCAGACAGATGCTGCAGGTCATACCCTAGAGGAGAAGAGGAAAACAGATCACAGATTTCCACCCATGCTGGTGTTAGCATCAATGTTGCAAGCTGTTCGAAGAAGAACTCTTTGTGTCATGTTCAAACTATTGAGAGATGTGAAAACTGCGTATCATTAAATATTAGAAATGATTAATGAGTCAAAGAACATGAGGAAGAAAAAAGTGATTTGAAGCTTATATTTTAAGGGTGCCTTAAAGGTTTTAAAGACAAGATTAAAGACAAGATCCTAAATGCACTTACAATGAAGTCTGAATGGTATTAGGAGCCTAGCTAAGAAACACAGACCTCAGAATCTCTGCCTGGTCTTTTACACACCTAGAACAAGTGAGTGCCTGAGTTGTGGCGTGGAAGCCGTGCTGCCCCAACCCATTTCTTTCAGCAGCTCACTGCCCATTTCACCCCTAACACCATTCTGACTCAAGACTCTCCACGATTTGGCAAGAGTACGCTCAGTGTGCTCTAACCCAGAGCACAAGCTCCAACAACACCCGACACGCAGCAGTGGCATGTAATCCTCACACTACTGACTGCTTCACAGCATTACAGAGGGCAGAGGAGGAGCACTTTCTCCCACAGCTGAGGCTATGCTAACTCATCCTGAACAGGAATGAAAGCATGAGCTTGCCCAACATTGTTAATGTCCAACCACAAAGGCCCGCACCTATTTCTGGGAAGGAGGAGGCCAGGTTTGGATTCCTTCTCCTTGTACATCACAACTGCTTCCTACGCAGGACAAAGTCCTTGGACCCTGATGATAGACTGCCTGAATAACCAGGCTACAATGAATCAGCAGCTCTCTCCTTAAACCTCATTTGTTTCTCCAGGAGAAATAGAGAACACCCAGCCCCACCTTATAGGAGTATCATCTCCATAACACCTACAGGAAAGATGTGAGATGCAAGTTTGAATGACCTCAAGACAGTAGAGGGAGTTGAGCTTTGGTCTTACCCGTGTCCTTTAGTGACTACAGGCTATTTTCTTCTTTACTAACATTTCTCTTCATGTTATTGAGCAAGCTGATCTAGTGGGAGGTGTCCTTGCCTATAGAAGGGGGGTTGGAACTAGATGATCTTAAAGGTCCCTTCCAACCCAAACTGTTTTGTGATTCTATGGCTGAGCTCTAGAAATCATCTTTTTCTCCTTGTGAATACAAGAGAACAATGCAAGTTTTGTTCACACCATTAGAACAACTTTCAGTGTTAAATTTTCATATACACTTTCAGTTCTCAATGTCCTCTTACACTACCAGGCACTTTGGTTGTCCTCTAGTGAAAACAAGCTCATTTTCATTTCTGGTATGAATCAAACACACTGAAAATTTATTCATATTGAAAATTTTGAAACGAATTGAAAAAGCCATCTGGAAAATTCAGAAATGATAAAAGATTTTCAAAATATACACAAGATCATTATGCTCATCCATCTCTCTCCTCCCTCCACACCACCATGGGAACTACACTAAGTGAGGCATACGACAGTTGGCAACTAACCTTCCTATGGCAAGGGCCCATACAAACAGCGCGCTAAGGGATGGAGATCCAGGAACGAAACATATCTATAAAAGAAAAATCGAGCCCCAGCTATTTCTTACTGGAGGCTTGAAAGCAATACAAGGATCAAAGCAAACACTGCTTTCAAACAGCTTAGAAGGAAGACAATGAGTCCACGACGGGCACATGATTGCCATCCTTCTTGTGATATCCAACAATACAATTAAGGTCAACTGTACAACTGCTTTCAATTTGTTTTTTCATTTTTTTTTCCTTATAGCCTAGCCAAGGAAAAAAAAATGACATAAATTCTGAAGGATTGTGTTTTCTTATATAAACAGCATAAATAGATAAGCAGTTTCAGGGAGTACCATAAATCAAGAGGTTATTTTACTACCATCAGAGTTAAAACCTTTAATTTTTAATTATTTTTAATGGAATATTTCAAACATTATCAAGTAGAGATAATCAAACTTTGGTTTAATTGCTCCCTTTGTGAAAAGACTTTATTAAATTAATAAACCAAGTTATCTTCTCAGAGTATGATCCATTACTAATTCTGAAACTATTGATCTTTTTATTTAGCAGTCATTGTTCAGCATCAAATTGCTTTCTGCAATCAGCATATACTAGCAAGTTTAATAAAGCTCAAGGACTCCTCTAAGGTCCTAAGAGACTGCAAAACGAAAATATTCATAAGTATACTCAGAAATTACCATTATGCGTAGTCATCCCAATCCCAGGTGTGGAAGGCAGTAAGAATTTAAGAAACTATTGACAATGTGACTCCCAAGTGAGATTACTATGAGAAATTCTCTTTTCTGTCATCCAGTCAACGCTGACTTTCATACTAATCAAGTTGCATCACCAAGACGTTCCTCTTTTTGCCCTCCAGGTTACACTCCACAGGAATATACAAACAGAAACACTATTGCCCAAATCACATTGATTTTGTAGTTCTTTCTCACACTCTGCTTTGGAAAACAGTAATCACAAAGTTCTCAATTTCCATGCAAACAAAAGGGATTATTACCAATGGACCAGGAGGCTGCTGTATAAAATAAGAAAAATGCTTCCTGAGAGTCCACAGTCTGCACTAAACTGAAAAGTCTACTAAAATAGTACTGCTAGAATTCCACAAAATCTACGTAACTCGGAACACAAAAGGAAACCTGACTCCAGCTTAATTCAGGAAAAGTGAAAGCTGATTTGCGTGAGACTATTCAGGAGGCGGAAGAGTTAAAGAGTTCATACATATCAAAGGATGGAAATTGCTGAAAAAATACTTAGCATAAGGGGGATATTAAGCAAAGTAGATTCATAATGATATTCCACATATGCTATTTTTCATTATCAAAAGAAAGTTTCATTTACACTGAAAGGCAATACAAGGCCCCAAAGAGTTCATTCCATACCAGTGTAAAAGTTTGTGTGGTTGCTGCAGGACCCCAAGTGGCATGTGCCTTAAATTGTATAAGAGAGATGTGCTAGAGAGATCTACATGACATGTTAATTATTTTTTTTTCTAGCTGGTATCATCTCAGATTTGAGTGAGGTATGTATATTTACTTCAAACATTTAGACACTTGCACGTACGGCTTACTCATTACTGGAAGGAGGAAAAGAGTTTTCAGCACTTGAGAACAACTAAATAAACAAACAAAACCATTTTTTCTAAGGGTAACAATCAGTCTTTTAGCTGCACACAAATGGAGAGCCAAGAGATCTTTCTAGCACTCATAAACAGCTTGTTAGAACGTGCAACTTCAGGACAACATCACTGTTCCTGTCTTTTTCTCCAGATAGAGGACAGTAGTGGATGTGACCTGCACGCACGACTGCTGATTTATGCTGTGCTGACTCGGAGGAACTACACTGCCAGCAAGACAATTTCTCATGATTACAGTGTTTACAAGTCTCACTGAGTCCAGAAGTCCTTGTTTTGAATACAAGAAGAAAAACTATGAACAGCTCAGACACAAGACGTAGTACATGTACAGCATGCTCAAGCTAAATGTCTCCCTTATGTAAAAGATAGATGAGACATACTCTAATTAGAGGTTAGTCAGGGAGTATTATGACCAGAGGCCAAACACAAGAGATGATAATCTTGATTACAGGTTGGTCATGCTGATCAAAGTAATAAATTGGCTCCGTATTCCTAGAAAAAAACTTTGTGAACTTTTGATTAGAAGATTACTGTGTCCAGAATTCCTTCTCCATTATTTGAAACCTTTGCTTCCCTTTTAGTAGCCCACACAATTTAGCCATTTGCTTCTTGTTCACCTGCTTTTACTGGAGCTGAAGCACTGATGAAGCAGAACAAAATGTTTCGCAGCACAGATTAAATTTGACCTACAAAACTCAACAAGGGCTCCAATATCTGAGGCCTGCTTTCCCTCACACTCCTCTGCACCTCCACCCCAGGGCTGCACCCTGCGCCCTCGCTGTGCAGTTTCAGAAATTCCTTTCCACCTAGGGGCTGCCTCAGGCCCTTTCCTTCATTGCCCTCCACTTCACAAGCACCATTTCAGCCTGTTTTGCCCTGCTGAACTCTCTTGCCAAGGAGAGCCAGAACTGCCCGTTCCTCAGCTTCTCCTATCAAATCAGGTGGTTCTGGAGCTCCTGCCTGCTCCTTGCCCTTCGCAGGCATTAGTGGCAATCACTGCTTGCCTCAAGACAGCACCTCCAGCATCTTGCCTACACACACAGTTCTCCTTCAGAGCCCACTTGGGCTGACCCAGGCCATGCCTTTCTTCTCATTTCAGTCCCACTCTAGCAATTCTCCTTACATCTCCAAGCATTGTCACATCCTCCACAGTGTGCAAACATACTCCACTGACCCTTCTTCCCAGAGCACAGAGCTCTGGCACGGTCACCACTCAGCAAGCTCTGCCTGGGTTACCACTCCTCCTCCCACGTCTCTCAAGAAGCATTTCAGCTCCCTGCAAAATCCCTAAAGCCATCTTCTCCTCAGCTCTGATTACTTCAGCACCTTCAGTTTCTCTTCCCCGTTACCTGCAGTGACCTGTTCTGCATATGTTTTAACTTCCTCCTGGACCCTTGCTTCAGCCTTTGTCACCCAAAGTCCTCTTCACAGCCATCAGCTCCTGCAGCTGTCAGTGCACTGTGCTGCCCACCCTTACCTGCCATCTGCGCTCCCCCAGCAGCTCAGGCTGCCATACCTTCCCTTTCTGTTCTCAGTCACACTTCAGCTCCCACGATCCAGCAGGTGACCACAAGCCTCTGCATTCCCCTACTCCAGACAACCACCTCCAACCACTTTCCTCTTCCGTCCACCACCTCCAACAAGTTTCTGCGAGGCCTCGGAGGTCCCCCCACCCCTCTACAGCATCCCCTTGCTGAGGGAATCTCCTGCCTCCACGACAGCCCATGCCGTGGTCTCCACAGCTGCTCCCACCCTGGCCATCAGCTGCCCTCCATGCAGCAGGAGGAAGCAAAAACCATCTGTCCAGGCACTGAGCTCTGACCCTCGGGCAAGGAACGACCTTCATTTATCCTGGGGAATACCCTGAGTTCCTTCCTCTTGAAGCAAACCTGAATAGATGCCGAAAGAACACCACCACCTTAACAACAACCACTCCCCCACGGACCTTGTTTTAAAGGTTAGGGGAGAGGGTGCAAGCAAAAAGCATCCCTGTTATTATGTTATTTTAGTGGGATGGCATGATCTACCCGTCCTCTTACTATGGATATCAGATGCGAAAGGAGGCTTAGAGAATGAGTACTTAATCTAAAAGAAAGGATAGGTAGTTATCAATATTTATTTAGAAGCTAAAGTAAAAGTGCAGTGCAATAGTTCCCCCTACTGACAGCATGAAAATAAATTGCTAATAAATGTTATTTATTGGGTGGTCTTGAAAATTGCTAATTCAGTGTCCCTGTGTCGCCACTACCAGAGCCTACTGGTACACTGCAAACCACCTGAAAATCAGCTGCTTTGGAAGTGATTTGTCAAATGGAGGAGAACCAAATCCAAGAAAACTCCAGCAAATCCCTGAGATCACGTGTACCCAAAAGGGCAGTAAGCAGCGCCGCAGAAAGAGGATTACTAAATGTGCGTGAATGCGTGTGTTCTGAATGAACCGCTGAGATATCCGTCAGCAAAAATAAAACAGGAACATGGGTGAAGTGCGGCTGTATCTCCTTCTGTGAGTGCTGGAGCCTGAAGAACACACGGCAGGCCTGTGTGGGCTCTTGCCAAAATTTGTCTGAGTTTGGGGCCTGATCTCTGCAGACGAAGAGGGAGTGTGGCTTTCAAATTCATCCCCAGCTCCTGACAAAGGGCAGTGAAAACGTTCTTTCTGCTTTCGCATCACCTCTTTGAGCCAGTGACAGCCAAGTCAAATCAGAACCAAGAACAGTCTCTTATAGGAGCCAAAATGCAGTTGGGGACGACATGTGCATCCGGTCGTCAGTGGCAGCAGCAGCTGGCTCTGCATCCATAGCTTCCACTTCTGCTTTGGAAAGCTAACATGACTTTGTACACCGGTTATTTTATAAGAACAAAAGGCTGAAGAAAATCCTCCAGGACATTACAGTCTGGCCTCACTTGTAAAACATAATGAACAAATACTAGCAATGCTACGTAAAAGAACAACAGAGATAAATACAGAGGCTACTGAAGAATGCACTAGACCACTCGATTCAATAAATGGGGATTTTGCAGAGATCTGTTATGATCCTGGCTCTCAGACTACAAACGCACCTGAAAAAAATGCTAAATGCTATCCAAGTAAATGCTAAATCTCATTTCAAGCACACAGACAGTGAGGACAACGTCTACCAGCAGATCTAGAAGTTACCTATGTATCAGAGATTCTCACATCACTTTCAATTCTCTCTCTGCGCAGTGTGGAAAATGTAATTACACATCGCCAGTGACATGCACCTTCCTTTTAACCACACTCCTGCACCTGGCTCTCTCACTTCAGTGAGGCTTCCTGTTGCTCCCAGCCCAGCGTGCACCACTCCTTCGGCTCACAGGCAGCGTGTGAGCATGCCTTCCCTTTGCTGTTCCTACAGCCTGGCACAGAGAAGCCTTGCTCATGACTGGGGTTTCTGGGAATGCACAATATAACCCACAAAACCTTAATTGCTCAAAAGGGTCCCATTTAGTGCAGGTTGCAGATGCTTGGTCTGCCATCAGAGCCTCAATCCCACCATTCAAGCTCTGCCCAACAAGGTCAGGTGGATTTGAAATGGTCGTAATGTAGCACTTTCCATTCACTTTGGTTTTAGCAGCGTTGTACTCGACACTGCATAGATCCTTTTTCCATAAATGAACTTATTTAGGGAAAAAAAAAGTAATTGGAGCATGCCTGTTGTCGTAACCTTTATTATGATATGGAAGATGTCAGATCGCTAGCTCTTTGGGGCAGCGACCGAGTCTTTTATCTTGGAGAGGAGCTCCTGCATCTCAGGCACTGCCTGAAACAAAGCACCCGTAGCTGCTGCAGGAAGTCACAGCATGCAGTGTGGTCACGTTCCGCTGCTGAGCTGCTCTTGGGACAGCCCCGAGCTCTTGAACTAGTGTGGGTCACAAAAAGCAGCGAGTAGGGTCTGCGTGCAGGAGAGCCACTGGCCCTGTGCCTCCCTGCAGAGGGGGAGAAGCCTGGCTCCCCGAGAGCCCTTTACACAGGCTAGGGTGCCACGCTACAAACTGAAGAATTGATTGATGTTTTGTGGCAGTTTTTGATAAACAACCCCCTTCTGCCCATTTCCTAACCAAGAGCCAACATTTCACCTTTTTCCTCTATCTGCCCCAAACGCGCCTCATCACCTGAAACAAAGCCTTAAGGCAACCACTGAGGATTGTGCTGCTCATGATGTTTTTAAACTGTGACACAGCCCCATTCCACTCCCCGGGGCGGTGAGGGCACAGCTGACGCACAGGAAAAGCCACCGGGACGGAGCTGGGGCAGCATAAAGCGTGGGGCAGGCGGCAGCCACGCCTGGGGACACCGCCGGCAGCTTGGGGACTGCTCGCACAGGCAAGTTGGGGTGCTCCTTCTGTCTGTCCATCTGTCTGTCCATCTGTCCATCCATCCGGAGCCTTCAGGGCGCCTTGGGGGGGTGTCTTATGTGGACTGGGGGGCCTCGTGGTCCTGGGGCTCCCCACTGCTCCTGCACCTCTGAGCAGCTCCATCAGGGGAGGAAGGTGAAGTTTCTCTGCCAGAGGGACTATAGGGAATGTCGTGGGGGTGGCACAGGTCATAACTGTAGACAGAACCAAAAGTATCTGAATGAGCACCTTGCGACGTAAAAAAGTGACACAGTTGCACTGTCAGTATTTCATCTGCTATAGCTTGATGTAAATTTTTAAATGCGGTGCATTTCTGCTACAAGCTTTCAGGGGAGATCCAATATAAACTACAGGTGTCCTGAGCTTTTAAACTTTCAGCACAACTCCCGGGAAGAGGAAAACCTAGAGCAGGATGTATTGTATTGAACAGGTTACCAGAATCCCATGTGAAGACCAGAGATGCCTTTTGTAAGTGCCGGGGCATGCCAGCATCCCTGCATATCGCTTTGAAGGCCAACGAGGTTGCAGCATCATCTTGTGTTTTTTTTATCTGTATAACAACACAAAGTTCTTAGGACTTGTAGGGTATCACAACACCACAGTTTGCCAGAAGCTGCAATAAAATCTCTTACTGAGAGCAAGCAGGCTTACAAATCTTATTTTCTCAACATGAGGTATTATTACATTATGGTTTTTGTAGGTATCTCAAGAAATAAGGCCTGTGATTCTTTGTAATTACCAGTGTAGCAACAGAGATAGGAAAATGCTCCTATATATCGCTCCAAAAATATATATTCTCTCCTTTGAAATGTTGACATTATGAAACTATGATTCAGCATTGGAAATGGAAAAGCTTTTTATAAAAAGGTCAACTTTTTATAAAAATGCCAATTTTGATGAAACCTCATCTTTTTAATTTTCAGGAAAAAATTCTATCAAAAATGTCCAAAAACACCATGTTGACCTACTGCAGTGCAACCTTTAATCCATGGCATTGCATTCTACATAGTTTCTTAGCGTGAACAAAGACAATGAGGAGCAGACAACCCCTGGTACAGGACCAGGCTGTGGGCAGAGCTCATGGGAGGACCAAGATGGCAGGCCCCAGGGTGCCCCGTTATCTACTTATCCATAATGGCCTGTTTGCAACCCTACTGCCGACTTTTTCTGCAGATGACACAGCTGGAATCAGAACCCAGCACAGTCTGCCCTGAGGCAATATTTATCTCTCAGTGCAATTCAGAAGTATGTCAGTTTATCTCAGTGCATCCTTCAGTGCAATATACAAGATCTGATAGTGCTGGAAAGACGTGGAAGTACAGGTAGGAGCAGTGACACAATCCAGTGGGACCCTACAGAGCAACCTTCAGGCTTCTCAAGTACACTGTGGGGCTAAAGCAGGAAATCAGTTTCTGTTTTTTTTTTTTTTTTTAATTTGAGCTTATTCTCTTTCTGTTTTTGAACATGCTTTCCTGCACCAAAAAATCAAAATGAAAATGTTGTTTTCACAAGTGGGATTAATGATGATGTGATACAACCTTAGAGTACAGGTGTCAGAAAGACCATCTTTTCCCTAGTAGAAGAGTCACCGAGGTGTCTGCTTTGAGAGTCTGCTTACCCAAAGCAACCTCTTTAGTCCACAGAAAGCAGTGGCTATTTAAAGACAACTCAGCCCACCTGAAATCTGGAACAATCAAGCTTTGTAACTCTCAGTAGAGAGTCAAAAGTTAATTGGGGTGGATACCCCAGCCAAGAATTTCAGAGCCTGTGATTGGGTGATCCCACTGCTGCTTATCTTTTGGCTTTCATATGGCTATACCCTTCCCAAGTTTTCCTTTTTTAACATCAAATCTCAGAATTCTATGCCAAGCAAAAATGGAAAAGACATACTAGATCAATAATCTAGGTTCTGAAGTAAGCAGTCCTCTCCAAACAGAAAACATGGGGCTCTAGGAACAGCACAACAACATAAAATGCTATGAATTCACTGTTATAAACAAATTATTTGCTTTTACTGCTATTTCATAAGACTAGTTTAACCTGGATTTGAAGTATACAATCCTGAACTACTTCTCTAGGAAGAGATGCTGCACAAATTTCTCTGCTTCATAATCATCAAAACATTTGCATTAAGGAAGAAAGTTGGCAGAGGTGTCCACTCAGGTGTAAGAGCTAAAACATCTAGTGGTCTTGCTCACATTTCTCCCTCTTCCCTTTAACTGACAAACTTCAGCCAAGCAACGTTTACTTCTAAAGATGGAGAATAATCAGGAATATTAAAATACGTAATGAAAAAAGAACTACGATGAAAATAAGTGTTTTGTATGCTTTGGATTATTAATACATTGCTATTTTCAATGGCAAACGTGTTTAACTCTTTCTTTTGCAGCATGTCCCAGTGGAGTCAAGTTCAACAACTGGAAATAAAGTTTTTGGAGCAGGTTGACCAGTTCTACGATGATAACTTTCCCATGGAAATCCGGCATCTGCTGGCACAATGGATAGAAAGCCAAGACTGGTAAAGAATAAGTTTGTTCCCTCTCTTACAATTTCTGTCATCAGCAATTTTTCCCTTATCTGTCAGATTTTAGGGTACTCATTTGTGAACTGAGCATGCAACTACATTCCTAGAATAGTATTCTGCTATTTATGGATTTAGCTTGTTGAGTTAGCATTACACTTCATCTATTTATGAGATTCAGTGTCAGTAAAGCACTGTTAAAGCTGCAAAGTTATTTTTAACTTATTAAATAACAATTTCTATCAAACATATTTTATATACAGTGGTCATGCTTACATCAAAACACAGAATAAAATTAATTCCTATGTTTTTTCCTAATAAACTACCATATATTATGTGAAATATAAAACAATACTGTTGAAAACAAGATCTGAATGCAATTGGGTGGGATTTCTTGCATGTTTCAAAATAATTATTTTAATGGAAAGCATCATATTTAAAGGTAAATGTAAATATATATTAAATATATAACATTTCTAGGTTGGATGCTTTTTCTTAGAGCACAGATTTCTGTTCCTTACAACTTTAAATTTAAGGAACATCTGGAAGGGAGTTTTTATTTGAGCTTAATCCTAAGAAAAATCCAATAAAAATGATCTAACAACAAAAAGATGTTGTACTGAGGGACATGGTTTGGTGGGAACTATTGGTGATAGGTGAATGGTTGGACTGGATGATCTTAGAGGTCTTTTCTAACACTGGTGATTCTGTGATTCCATGAAATTAATGGCATTTGATTTTTCATAGAAAAACAGAATGCAAGTCAGTTTTCAGTGGAAATGTTATTCCTTTACCTCTAGTAAAGCACATAATTATTCCTCTTGTCCAAACCACAGTTAAAGCTGAATATAGGGTTCTGGCAGACAAACCAGAAATTTGCAGGAATTGTCTTCTGGAAGGTAAATCTATACAGAAATTTAGATCAAATTCATTCAATAGTTGTCTCAAGAAAATTCAGACCTAAATACCAAAAAATATTTATATTAATAGCAGTAGGAAGAGACATCTCAATGTGGGAAGCTAAATCCACAAGTCAGCTGGAGAACTATTGAAAAAAATATCCACTAATTAATATAATAATTTTCCTCAAAGCTTACAGCATCCAGTGGGGCTGTGGGAACATGGGAATCATTAAAATCTCCTTTTTGCCAGATTTAGCAGGCATATCTCAAACAGGTATCTGCCATTTAGGGAACAAGGAGAGAGTGCCCTAAGGACAAGGAGGCCATGCAGTCCAAAGACTACCTTCCTCAATCCTGCTCACTAATATTACTGCCCTTCATGTAACAAGCTGTTCCATAAATAGCAGAACTAGTAAAGCCTGTTTCCCTGTATTTGCATCCTTTGTCCCCTACATACCCTTCACCAGTAGCTTCAGAGTCTTCTTGTATCCCCAAATAGTTTGGCTGGGCAAAGGCTCATCTGGCGCCTGGTGTGAAGATATATATCTGCTGACTGGCCATCTGGCTGTTGCCTCCTGGAGCAAGTTATTACTGCCATTTTCCTCAGTGGAGGCGCTAATTTGGATTCTTCTCCTCTACCAACCTGCCAGTTTTCTGGGAAATTTGTACAGATACAGTATTTTTTGGACTTTGAGCCTACTGTCAACTTTGGCTGAAAGTGGGCAGCAACTTGAGAAATTATGTCTGTGTGACTGACAGAGGGAGAGAGACTGGCTCACACTGTGCATAGGCCTCATTTCCTTTGGGGAGTGGGCTAAAAATGTTTAAATATTCACTGGAACTGAGACTGGAAATCTCTGATTGTCTCCCCTCTGGATGAGTCCATAGCCTGGGCTTAGAACATCCTCTTTCTGTCTTTATAGCCTTGCAGCTAGGTGAATATTAATTCAAGGATCATAAAATCAATTATTTACGTAGCTCTACATGATACATTTAAAGCGAGTTTTTTACTGCTTTAATTTCTCAATGGATTATAAATTTCTGTACAGATAGTCTGGCACTTCTTATGACATTTTAAAGATGTGTGTTTCTCATTCGTCTGTTCTCTAGGGAGGCTGCATCCAACAATGAAGCAATGGCAACCATCCTTTTACAGAACCTGCTAATCCAGGTGGATGAACAGCTAGACCGGGTTTCACAAGAGAAGAACCTTCTCTTGATACACAACCTGAAACGAATCAGAAAGCTGCTCCAGGTATGTTGTTACTCCAGATAACCAATTGTACGCTCTGCCTGGCTTCCTTCAAAGGGCAATGCCTGACCTCTGCTAACGCAGCTTGTTCCTGAGCACAGCTCAGAGCTTCCCTCTAGGCTCCAGGCAGCTATGGGAAGAACAAGCCTCCAATAAGAGGCTATCAGGCACCTTGTGGAAAAATAATTCACATTTTTAACGCACGTCACTGAAATGCAATGATGCTGTGACGTCTTGGCTCAGCACATACCTACATCTTGCTCAGCTCTTAAAAATGGGTTTTTACAGTGCTTATAGATGTTAATGTTGTTTGTTACAAGTGTGATTACCTATTTTCCAGACACACATGGATGTTTAAGTATGATTAGCTGTCATAGTCTTAGGAAAACAGTGTGTATTTTGGGCTTAACAAAGCAGCACCTTGAAAAAGGAACCACGTTTGCTATTTTGTGCTTAGCTGTGATTACTTGTTACAAACTGCTTAAAGGATTTTCCTTTAGGCTTCTGCAAAGTGATATTTATTTTGATTGGCTGAATGTTCCTCTAGTAATTGTTTATTTAAGGCAAGAATTCTCAAAGTTCCACTTCATTAGTCACCTACTTCCTGACATCTATTTGTCTTCTGCATAAAACAGATACACATCTGAGTTTAACGAAAGTTTGGGGATTTTTCTCTTCTTTGATGGTGTTTCCCATAAGTACTTCAATTGAAAACTGTAACATCTACAAAATGTTTTCTTCATTTTATATGAATGTATTGATCTGGAAAATCTTCATACTACCATGTCAATTATTTTGGTATCTTTATGGCTGCATGTCTTTCTATTCTATATCTCTAATGGTGGCCTCTTTAAAAAGCAACACCGCTATCACTTTTTCTTCCAGTGTTGTGTAAGCAGTTTCATCTAACTTGAAACAAAAGCTCTTTTTTTTACCGTTTTTTGTTTTTGTTTTTTTTATGGTTTGTGTAGCAGCATTAACCCTCATTTCAGCATTGCTCAAACAATTGCTTTTGGAATGGACAGCTGAAAGGTTATCACTGTGATCTCCTTCATGGTCACTTGGACACTTTGCCACAGTAGTGTTGAGTCAGAGCTCCATCAACTTAGGTGTTCTCTCACAGTGGCATACGCGTAGAAAGAGCACTGAAAAAAGCAGTTTTATTCCTGGCTTAATAGGTTGTACAATTCTGATTCCACCATCACAACAGGCGTGTGCATGGGGATTGGTATGTATGTACTTACAGGCTCTACCAAAATAAAGATTCTCACTGTTCCTTCTTTTCCTCACACCATTTATTTTATTCTAAACTTGAGTTGGCCAATTTGAGTTGGTCACTCTGTGTCCTCTGTGAAATTCATGGCACCAAGATGAGGCATCAGCCTTGAGTGCATACACAAGAGTTCATCTAGCAGCTGGTGTGAACAAGGCCAGAGTGAAAACCAAGTCCTGCAGGCCTGACTTAGAGAACTTTCTCAAGCAGTGAACTCTCTGCTCCACAAGGTTTGCAGGTAGGCAGTCTAAAGCAACACAAAACTCCTGAGGAGACACTAGAAATGCTGGAATTACACTGCTTATTAAAAAGGACTTCTGTCTTGAGGTTTGCAGTAAAATATTCCCAGCAGAGCAAAAAATACAACAGCTCTATTACTAATTAAGTTGACCTTTCCCTGTTATAACAAGACAACAAATAACGTCTATTTAGATAAAAAGCCACTCATTCAGTTTCAAAATACACATGAAAACCACCAGACACCGAACAGCACACTTTCACTATTAGAGCTTAGAGCTTTTCCTGGTTTTTTATAACCTTTAACTCTATAATTCACAGTCTTATTATTATTTCCAAAATAATTTCTATAGGTTGGAGTAGAACAAGACTCTACAAAATCTGTAACACACACGTATTATGTACTGTTGTTTAAAACATTACATTCCAGCTTTTAGAACATAAATGGTAATTGCTTCCTCAGCCAAAATATGGAGTGTGTGCTCTTTGTAGGTGCACCTGATTTTTTTCAATGTATCTAAGAAGTTTGGAAGTAGGTATTTGGCTCCCTACCTAAAGCTGGATGCACTTGCAGATACAAAACTCTCACAGTATGAGCTAGTTTGTGACTGCTTCTTGAGACAATACCAGAAAAAAAGGTGACCAAAGCACACAGTGCATTGCCGTAAACCCTTTCGTCCTGAAATGCCAGCGAGAGAAAGGGCATGCTTTAAAACAAGAGATTGTTCACCAACTTTGACTGGCTTCCTAAATAAAAAGAGGAAGCTACATTGGTAAACATCTTTTCATTTCTGGTGACTCTATGAACAGTCTTGGTTTGGTTTTCTCCGAAGGTTAGTTACACCGTGATCCCACCTTTCTCTTTGCTCTCTAGAACAAGCACTTCTTTGAAATTTCACAGTTCACTCCTCTTCCTTCCCTCCTCTATACCACACACAGACATGCAGACACTTGTAGACACACACAGATGTTCAACCTCAATACGTGACCTGAATGCAATGTTTGTTTATTATTTTGAGCCAATCATATATGGCTTGTCATGCTAGATAATGCTGGAAACCAGCATGAAGAATACTAAGCTGAGCTGTGGTATAGGTTTCTAGACACTACAACAACAACAATAAAATGATTATAAATACAGAACACTCATAGAGCAGTCAGCAGATCTGGACAAAAGACGAAGTGTGGGACTACTGCCTAATTAGTAATACAATCAAGTCATTTGTGATGGGAAGCCTTAGAAGGGGAAGCAATAGCCACTTTACACATGGCTTGTGCAGCTGCTTCCCAGGCAGCATAGGAATTATCAGGCTCTAGATTCCTGGTGCTGTTATGCTGACTAGTTACCAACAGCACAGCCAAGCACTCTCCATTTGAAAGCTCCCCCTCAGATTCATTTTTATCATCAAGAAGAGAAAATGTTGTGAGCTTCAGCTGAATTACCTTTATGCAAACATCTTCTTTATTCCATGGGATTCAGGAAGGAGTTAGGGGAAGGAGAGAGACCTTCCCTGCCTGATATTTGCAATATGAAGCTTTGATCAATCTCGGGAGTTGTGAAGTGCAAAGACCAGAACTGTTAGGAGAAAGACAGCCTAGCACCCTTGTTTTTAGGTCACAGAAACCACCCCTATTCTTCTACCATTACAGAAATAAAAATGGAGCATTACATTTCTGCTCAGACTGCTGAAATTTCCAGAATTACATTGATGCAAAAATAAATGTTGACCAGGAAACGTACAATCTGAAAAAGTTGTAAGTACTTGAAAGCAACTTAGCTAAGCTGTTAACTCTCAGTAATTTGGCTCTCTATCCATTTCTTGCTTTTTTGAAATGTTACATCTTGACATTAAACTGGTATAAATGCACGTATAATATTAAAAAGTATCAGTGCTTTAGGTTAAAATCCCTTGTATTCGTATATTACTATTTCTCCTCTAGCCAGTAAATTGGATTCATTTTTACAGCAGATTGGCCTTTTGTTGCAGTGCTTTTCAGTGGACGACAGCAGAGCACAGCTGCTTTCTAAGGTTAAATTCTCTGTCCCTCCTCCTACAGAAGTCCTGCTCCTATGAGCAGCAGCTCTGTAAAGGGATGAGGAGAGAATATGTTCGGAGGGAGGAAGCTCTGCCGATGATTCTTTCTCCTGCTTAAAGCCTAGATGGAGAAAAGCAAAGCAGATTAGTCACAAGGACATCGTTTGTGCTGTTGCTATGGCAGCAAAATGTAAAGGGCAGATGTTAAGCTCAGAAGAGCTGCCTATCACTTCTAGGAAGCAAATTTCAAAAGCGACAGTCTGCAAGACCTTAGCCCATGAACAATTACATCCTGGCTTTCTGAAGAACTTCTTGTAAATAACTGTGCCTGTCCCTGAAGCAAGCTTCTTCAAAACATGCAAATGGATTTGGTGCACAATAGAGAGTGGCAAAATTACTTGTTTAGGACAGAAGCCGCCCACGTTCTTCGCTCACAGGCTAAAATCCTTGACTGGTAAGAGTAGCATGGCTGCAGGGATCCTGAAGGGCTTCCTGTAGACTGAGAATTCAAGTAAGACCACCATGGCTCTGCTCATGCCCCACTGGCTCTTGTAGGAACGGTCTCTGAGTTATCTACGGATTTTTCATCTCAGATATCCTTGTGTCCTTGCTTCTTCCCCACCAGAGCTGGAAATTTGGCTTGGCTTGGCTGCCTGAGCCATGCTTGAGATACCAGAAAATTTGCCGGCTGAACATGAGCCAGCATTGTGCCCAGGTGGCCAAGAAGGCCGATGGCATCCTGGCTTGTATCAGAAATAGTGCAGCCAGCAGGAGCAGGGAGGCAATCATCCCTCTGTGCTTGGCACTGGAGAAGCTGCACACAAGTTCAGTTTTGGGCCGCATTACAAGAAAGACATGGAGGCCCTGGACAGCGACCAGATAAGGGCAACAAAGCTGGTGAGGGGTCTGGAGCACAAGTGTTATGAGGAGTAGCTGTGGTGAGCGGGGATTGTTCAGTCTGGAGGAGGCTCAGGGGAGACCTTATCACTCTACAACTGCCTGAAAGGAGGCTGTGGTGAGGTGGGGGTCAGCCATTTCTCCCAGGTAACAGTGACAGGACGAGAGGTAATGGCCTTAAGTTGTGCCAGGGTGGGGGTCAGGTTGGGCATTAGGAAAAATTTCTTCTCAGAAGGAGTGGTGAGGCACTGGAACTGACTGTCCAGGGAGGTGGTGGATGCACCTTCCCTGGAGGTTTTCAAGAACTGTGTAGAAGTGGCACCGAGGGACACAGTTCAATGGCCATTGTTGCGATGGGCTGATGGTTGGACTAGATGATCTTAGTGGTCTTCTTCAATCTTAATGATTCTATAATTCAAAGACACAGACAGGCTGTGCCTTGCAATGGGCATGTGACAATGACACCAGGAAAAAGCAGGAATTCCCAGAATCATCCCACTCATAATTCATTCACAGTTCATCTTTATGCTCTAGTCTCAAGATAACTCTCGAAAGCAATCCCTTCTCATTAACAGCAACATGCATCTGTGTCACAATACTGTTTATGATATTCAGGGGAAAATCGGATTACATAAATCTTTCGTAAAAGTGAAATAACTGATTTCAGGGACAGGAAGAATGGCTACTTCTCTCATTTACCATTGAAGCCTGAGTTAATGAGGATACGCTGAGCTCTGGGGAACGTTTTGCCATAAAAGATGTATATTCACGACATTCATTTAACAGCCACAACAGATTCTCAGGTATTCTCAGCTGCATGCACTCACCAGCCCTGCTAGAGCCTGAGGTGAGGGGAAAGCAGGCAGAGGGGAGCCTGGGAAACCACACCCGTGTGCATACCTTCAGCAGCATGGGGACTCCTTGCAAAGAGAGAAGTCAGGGATTCACCAGATCTGCTGATTTCACACCAACCTACTGTACCAAAATGAGCTGTTGGAAACAGTAGGTTTATATGGTGGAGGTGGGAAATAATAGTTTAATTATACTTCTTCTGTCTACACAGCACTACTTTTTAATGGAATTTTCTGCAACAGCATCTTTATCTACCTTCTGTCATCTTAACCAATGACCTTATAGCATTTCATTCCATATAAAACTTACCCTTTTCTGACTAGCACAAACAGCATCTTGCTTTCCATGCTGTTACAACAGGGACACGGTAGTGTGCTCTTGCTTCTGCTTCTTCAGTTTCTCAGTCATACTGCATTGCTTGTTTCCATCTGTAACGAGAACCAAACGTCTTTGTGCTTCTCCAGATACAACTAAAATGAACGTATAAATGTGTTTATTTTAGTTCAGGTGACTGTTTACACAAGTTTCTGTACCAGAAAGGAGAAGGATGAGGGATCCTAACATTATTTATTTTGGACCATCAAAGAAAATTGACAAAAAAAGAAAAGCATTACATCTGAAATAGGCTATTCCAATTGGTACTTAACAAATATTTCTAATAAGCACTATACTGAGAAACGGTTGCAAAGAATGGAAATGTAGCCATTGATGTTTAAGTTGCAGTTTCCTGTTAAAGCTAAGAATGGGGTGAGAATGGAACATAGAGAAAGTTTGTAATACACCACAGGAAAAAAAAAAAGTAAAATGTTATTTACATATGTTTAGTGCTCATGCAACCTGGTACATCAACAAAGCAACAAATTTTATCTAATACCATCCAAACTGGCTTTTTGTATTAGCATCTTGCCATCAGCAAGTTTTCAAGCACAATCATTAAAGCTGTCTACAAAATAATTTGGCGTGCAAGTGGGGAACCTTGAGCATACTCTGCAGACTGAATGCTAACCAGCCAACCCTCTGCCATCAGTGATTGCAGGCTAGCTGCTGCACAGCAGCTAATTAGGTTGTTGTTGTTTTTTTTTAACGAAGGATTCCAATGCATGACTGCAAAAAGGTTCTTCCTAGAAGTTAAATGTTTTTGAGTTACTAGTCATTATTTCAGGAATGCAGCTGTAACAATTTACAAACATTTCAGTTTGTTTTCGAGTAAGAGTTAGCTTACGCACAGATGTTCAAAAATCAAGAAAACAAACAAAACCTTTTGCGCTCCTTGCTCATTCTAAGGGCCCAGCTGCAGACAGAGATCTGCCTAGGAGGTTAGCTAATGGGACTCAAGACTTTGTGCCCAAACAATGGAGGAAAGAAATAAAAATCAGATGCCTCTCTCCTCTGCTATTTGCCCTCTTTTGCAGGGAACATCGTGTGTTTATTTTGAAATGCATTTTGTTTAAATAAGAAGCATTGCTACGTTATTCATTCCCCAGGGCAGCACAGTTGCATTGTGTGATGATGAGATCTACAGCTGTGTATTTTCTGTAGCTGTATCTCACCCACTACCTGCTGACAAGTCCACTGCTCCTATGGACCATGCCTCGGCTCTTTCTTGTTTGTGTTGAGAGGAACTCAGTAGAGTTTAGGGGCGAACCAGGGTATGGAATAAAAGACCTCTGCCTTCACAGCTTATCCTGGTTCTGCTTTGGTTGCAGGTGCTCCCAAGAATGTTTACGCTCTTCTGGAAATTATGCATTATACTATATGAGAAAAGCAGAAATACAGAACTGCGGGGTTATGTTATAGGGCTTCCCACACTTCAGAGGAGTTGTCTAAAAGAATGAGTCTGCCTTTAAGGTTCTCCTAGGTATTTTGAAAGCGGGAGGGGAAATCTAAAAATAAGAATCGAAGAAAAGCAGTCACAGGTACTTCCTCTTAAAGACCTAAATAGAACAGAGCCATCTTTTTAGTAGAAAAAGAATTTCAGTAAGATTAGAACCTGCTTAGATGCAGGGTTTCAAAAAAAATCAAACACAAGCTTCACAAAGTAAGAGTCGGTCCTAGCAGTATGCCGAGATAGGTGTTCTGCCTGCCTGCACAAACAGGGGCTGAAAATACATCAAGGCAAAAACTACCATTGTTTCATTTTGTTTTTGTTTTTGTTTTGTTTTCATTACACAGAAGACAAGATACCTGCTTACCTAGAAAGATGCTGAATATCCAGCTTGGTAGAATAAGGGTGTCACAAGCAAGCAACAGGGAAGGCAATGTATTCCTTCTTGTCACTGTAATCCTGTTCCCTGTCTGTGTCCCAGCTCCCTTCCATCAAATATTCATTCAACGTCAACACATCAGTAGTTGTCATAGTTAACAGTTCCATGCCACCAATAGAGATTTTACTGTACATGCTTAAAAGGCATACAGTTGGGTTTTCCAAGCAGAACCAACAGAACATAGCGCTGATGGTTTTTGCACTAAAAAAAATGCACTTTTTCAGAATTAGGAAGCACTAAAACCTACTCACTCTCTTTTTAGGTCACCTTGAAAAGCAGGTAAAAGTCTGATTTTTTTAAAGGTTAAACACCATCCTTGTACACTAGAGGCAGCAAGCAACAGCCAAACCCTCCTAACCATATCACTGAAATGCAGAAAACAGAGTCAGGATATTCTATAGTGCATATTATAAGGAAATACTCATTTATAGATGTGCGTGGTATAGAGACCTTTGACACATGAAAAGGAAAGCCGTCAATATCACTGTGGTTGAGAGTGATCCTATTTGTGATGGAGATACCCAGGGGAAATTACACTACATTGTTGGGGGAAAATTAAATGTGGGGGCGAGGGGAGCAGAGTAAGCAAGAGTCAATCTCTGGTATAGATTTCTTAATTCTTCCCAGGAAAAGCAGTATATTTCCAGGACTAAAACTGACAGTTCTTTGTACCAGCACATGTATTTTGCAGTTTCATAACATGTATTTTAAAGTTTCTCCATGATCTTATAACTTATGAAATCAGAGTCCCACATTTCCCCAGCCTCAGAGGAGGATCTGAAAACATCCAAAACAGCTCAGGCTGTTTTAAAATTTGCCTAACATGTCTGAATGCTGCACACTATAACATATATACGGTTTGTGCAGAAATGCCTTTTTGTTTCTCTACATGATCTGGTAAGATACTTTCACAACAGATGCCTCTGAGGTGTGGACAGTGCATTCTGAGCAGTGGGAAGAGGGATTTCTCCCTAGAAAACATCAGCATTCAGAGAAAATGTTCAGAATGAAAGTTTTACTTCCCATTTGTTTAAATTTACCATCATGCTGGTACTTATTGAGAGTAAAACGTTCCAAACAAGATCGACTCTTGTTTGCTCTAAGTCACGGCTCAGAAGACCTCACCAAAATAGAAGAGAGGAAAAAGAAAATTTTTAAGACCAATGGAATAACAGCTATAGTAGCAGATATGAATAACATTTCCACTTGAAACTTCAGATGAAAAGTGAATCCCCAGCTTCTCTTTGTTGGTACTTACAAAAAGATGATTGTAAGTTTCCCTCTAAATATATATACATTTAAGTACATTAATAATACAATCTTGCATAACTGCAGAATCTACATCCCTTATCCTTCCCCAGCTGCCAATGCTTTTGTCACACCAGCTCAAGCTTGCTTTTTTGGTTAGGGTTCCTTTATTTCCCAACTCATACCACTTTTTCAATGATAAGAAATCATTTCCAGGTTGTCATTTGGAAGCCAAGTTCAACTTGAGCAAATTCCACACTCAATCAAAGACAAAATGGAAGAACAGAAGAGCAAGAGCTTACAGTGAACTGATAATAATACTGGCTGGCACAGTTTGAAGTATAATTTCCTTTGAGAAGTATAAAACATGGGGAGAAAAAGAATCAGTGATTATTTTGAGAGTCAAAAACATCAGCTATTGTTCATTTTAATAATTATAGTTATTGAATATGTTGTAACTCTTAAGAGCAAAAGGAATCCAGCAGAATCAAACAAGTGCCGGGCAGGCATAAGTAAGGGAAGCATTACAGGCACAACTGATTGCTAGGGCTGTCTGAGTTACAAAAGGGAAAAAAAATAGTTAATTTCCACTTCAACTCCTGATTCAGATGGTTTTCCCTTAATGAAACAAAGAGAAAGAGAGAGAGAGTTTTTAAATGTTTTGCATATGAATGGTATCTAGAAATGATAGGAAAGTCCCTGATACCTGGCATACTTTTGTGGGGGATTTTAAAACATCCCAATGTCAAGAGGCTCTAGAAGGCCTTCTCTGTGTAGGTGTCCAGCTCCAAGGTGGTGTAGGTCCTCCAGCTCCAAGAGATCTCTATTTCTTCTTGTCTTTGTTACAGCTTCTGTTTGAATCTTTCTTGTTACACAGCAAAGACAGAAGGATCTTCAGGGGCTCCGTGGGGTTTTTTTGGTGAAAATTTCAGTACTGGTTCCCACAGCCAGTTTTGATTTTTCAAGTTTCCCTCCTTACGCTCAAAAGCTCAAACAGAATCACGGGCTCAGCACAAAGTAACACAGTTTTGTCATGCTCTTTGGAACTCCATACTGCAACCCAACCCAGGTGTCCAGGCTTCTGCATCCAGAAGTTCCCCAGGAACCCAAAGACCTCTCTTGCAGGTTTTATATTGTGCCTTTATATTAAAAGTGCTTTCTAGGTGCTATCACTTTATTCCACACCATTCAAATTCTGTTGGACAGCAGTTAGCTGGAAATAAACATTTCTCAAGCCCCACAGCTTCAGGTAGTCTGCAGAGATACCATTACATATTATGCTCCTCTCGTACAAGCCCTCAATGAGGAAGGTGGGTTACTGTTTTACCACCAAAAAAATAACAGCAACACTTGGAAATCAGCAAACCAACTGATAAATACATGCATCAGTGAATTTACACCAGTTACAGATTTCCCACCACAGCTTCTATCCCAAGCCTTATTACAAAGAAGGCTTCTTTTCTCAAGTCAAGGTGCAAACAAACAAGGCTTAGCAATGCAAGCTACTGTAGCTGAAACCAACCAAATGCTCCTGACTAACCAAGTCCTCATCCTTAACAATCAACTTGTGCTTTGCTGAGCAGTTTCAGTCCATTGAAGTGTAGAAAACCTGTTCAGTAATTAATTAGCTCCAGCTGTTGACACTGGAGCCCACCTTTAGCTTATTTCCTCTTGAAGTTCCACTCCATTATTAATCTTTTGCAGGAGGATTACAGCCATTCCCATATTCCTGTATTCCAAAAGTTATATCCTGTAGCTACTGAGAAACAGGTTGCGAACATGCTCTATGAAGGGGACTATGAAACTTTCCTAGCCATTCGGTTCAGCTGTGCCAAAGGATGTATGTAGCGAGAACATAGTTATTAACCTTACAATCGAGAGCACTGGAAGCTGGAAGAAGTGACTAGTTGTGGATACTTGGCATGGTCATCTGAGGCCGAGCTCAGCAGTGTACCCTTGATTTTAAATCCCCTCTCACTTCCCAGCAAGGAGCTGGCATGGAGGGAGTGCTTAACATTTCATCAGACATCCAGGAAAGGTCAGGTCACCACTTCTTAGTTCAGAGAAGCTCTCAAAGTCACAGTCTAGCCAATAACTACCATTCCTCAGCATTCCATGGCACTTAAGGACATGGTTTGGAGGGCATGGTGGCAATGGGTTTATGGTTAGACTAGATGATCTTAGAGATCTTTTCCAACCTTAATGATTCTGTGATTCTATAACTGAAACAGAGGACTTCTGGAGTGAAGCACCATCCTGAACTGCTTTTTCACAAATCAAAGAAGGCACAGCCCTCAGACTACTTCAGATGTACACTGACGGCCACGTGGGACAAGTGCTTTATTCATCCTTCTCCTGAGATGACTTCAAAAACCCTAGAAACATCATAAAGCTTATGTTCATTGCCAACAATGCCATGATAGTCAAAGCTGCCCTAGAAGGGAACACTTTGTACATTGCTCATTTAGCTGTAAGAGTCCTGTGTCTATCACCTCATCTCTGCCTGGAATGAGACTATAGCCATGTGTGGTATTTAATACCTAGCAGCTTGAAGTCCCTGCAATTAAAATTATCATTTTTTGTGCAAAATTCCTTTACCTTGCAATGGAAGTCAAAACACATCATGAAAAAATTTTTCAGATGACTTAGATATCATGCAAAAGCACCTGGGAAATTATCTGGTTTTGTCTAGTGAAATTGCTAGAAATATAGTCTTGTTGTCACAGCAATAGATATGTGCTCAAAAGATGTGCTCATATTTCTCACATATTTCTATCAGCTGTGTTCACATACTTGGTTTCTAGTGGAGCAATTGGTATGAGATAACAAAGGAAAATACAGCATCAATTTAAGTATATCTAAACTTATCTTGCCAGATTCACAGAAAGCAAAAATAAATGTGACTAAAAACAAATCAAAAGGAGGGGGAAAAAAAGGATGAGTCTAAAAGAGGAAATTGTACAGGAAGAGAAAAGAACTGGATTAATTCTAATGAATGGCTGGGAAAAAAAAGGGTATATGAATGCTGAATGAAGGGCATCTGACTGAATGAGATGTGAGTCCTGAATAAAAGGCATGAAGGATATTGAGAATCACTGAAGAAATACAACACCATGAAAGATGCTGCTTGAGTTCTCAAGTTTTCCTATTTGATAAATACAGCACAAACCAATATTTTTCACATGGCACCCATTTCTCTGTCAAACATCAGCAATTCTGCACCTTACTTAAGATGGTGTAAAAAACAGACAAAATTTGAATTCTTTGGCTTCGGCCAAAGCACTGCTGCTACTTCCTTCATTATTTGTCAAAGGAAATAAATTGTTTATAGACTAAAATTAAGTCTTCTGCTTTCTGCTGATGAGGCCTTTCTGACTGCATCATTACCACGCTGGTATGCTGTCAGTCTTTTGTTGGCTGAAATGCTACATGCTAGCAGCAACATCCTATTGAAAATGGAAAAAAAGATAAAAACAGGCATAGAATAGGCTGACAGGAAAGCCCTATCAAAACAGCTGTGTTAGCAATGGAGCAATTTCATCTTCAAATGATGTGCTTCTCAGAGTTACATCTTTATAATCTCCATAGAATATTTCCAAGAGTATTTTTTGACCACGGCACTAACTGGTGCAGCACTGCAAAGCTGAACCAACGCTGGCAAAAGTTGAGAACATCAGGCGAGTCTTTTTCACCCACACAAAGCTGTAGCTTAGAGACAGTGAAACTACACTGTTTGTGATTTCCAGTGGGAAATCCTGAATTCTCAATTTGTTAAAGTTCTATTTATTTGTGTTTGCAGGGGAAATACCATGGTAATCCCATGCACATAGCAGTGATCATCTCAAACTGCTTAAGAGAAGAAAGAAGAATATTGGCTGCAGCCAGCATGCCTGTGCAGGTAACGAAATACATGTCACTAATTTACTCCATGTTAACCTGCCTGCATGCTTTTAGGACCAAATCCTGTCCTCTCATTACGAATTCTACTAGAGTGATTTGTGTGCACTGTGGGGGTGCCAAATGTTACCCTTTAAACTCATGTTTGTACTTCATTAGTGGCTCTGCTGCCGCAAACATTGCTATAAGTGACTTAGATGTCACAGCTAATCTTCAAAGACTCTAATCTGTGGGAAAGACTTTAAAGAGATTATTTTTTGCAAAACAGATGTGTACATATTAAATTATGCATTGCGCTAATTCATATGAATTATGCAGTGCAAAAGAAATTCCATCTCATATGTTACACTGATTGTTTTTATGTTATTTGAAGAAAGAAATTTTAAAATTAGATACACAACTGTTTTGTGGAAACTGGTATATGGTTAAAACCCAGATAAAATATTTTTAAAGGCAACTTTGATCTTCTAATAACCTGTGGATGCAATACATATTTTTATATGAGTATTGTGATACTGGTCTTTTTTTAGAAATCTAATCATCTATGTTTCAGGTCCTTTAATTTACTAGACATTTAATACCTGCAGTACACCCAAGCCCTTTCACCTTTTGGATTTCCAAGTTAAAGAAGCACTCTTTTCAGATTTGTGGAGCTAAATAGATTGAGCTGTTCCTACCAATCTCCAGCCAGTAGAGTACTAGGTTATGAATTCCTTCTCTGTACTAGAACTTGCTATATTGTTGATAACTTGTGGCATTACTCATCCAAGTATTACCTGCTCAATGTGTTCCAGGGACCACTGGAAAAGTCATTGCAGAACTCTGTGGTTTCAGAGAGACAAAGGAACGTGGAACACAAAGTGTCAGCCATTAAGAACAGCGCCCAGGTATTTTGTTGTCCTGTTTCCTATCTGTATAGCCACGAGTCATGATTTTCATAGACACACCCCAGCTATGGTTAAGCCAGGTAGCACCAACACCTCATGCTGCTCCAGTCATCCCATTATTCTCTGGATCCCAGCCCATGTTTACTGCTCAAGGTACACATGGATTCTCAGATGGGTTTTTGCAGTAGCTCTGGGTTCAGTGCAAGAGTTACCTAGTTTAAAGCTATCACACTCACTGCTCTGCAAGTTACAAGTGGATCACTGGGTGTGGTAAGAACATACCTACTGCTTCTAAATAGATGTGAGGTTCAATAAACATACTTCTGCAATTCCATCTCCTTTAGTTGGGTCAGAAGTAGCCAGCCTTCCTGACCTTTGAGTCACGTACCAAGATTTTTGTAAAGCCAAAGGCTACAAGTTATAATTATATGTTATGGAGGCACGAGGGGAGAAGATGGAGAAGCACTGTGAGCTGATGGTAACAATTCTCCAGAAACTTTTCGTACCACTGCAAAGTAGATGAGGACTGAGCCCTGTAGCTATGTCTCACTGAAGAGACTGAAAAAGTTCACAGAATAACTGCCCATTCATTTCAAGGCAGGACAAGGATTCAGACCACCTGTAGCCTTTTTGGGATTCCAGCCCCTCTTCTAGCTTTGTAGCTAGAACTGTAGAACTTTGTAGTTAGACTCGATGTAGAAATTGTATTTGAAATACTTGTCCATATGCCATTCAAGAACAAAACTTCAGGTATACTGGAAAGAGGTCCTAGTAGCGTTCTCTCGTAAGTGTCTCCCTACCCAGAGAAGAAGGGTAGAGAGATGAAACCCTTAAAAGGATAAAGCCAGCTTTAGAAGTTGTTGTACTAGATCTCTATCAATGTTATAGATAAGAGCTGCAAAGCAACAGCAGCCAGATCTGCAACTCAGCAGCCAACCATGCTGCTCTTCCAGCCTGTGCGTAGCGAGCATCTATGAGGGAAAGTGCAGCCACCCCTAAAAGACCAGGGAAAATGAGAATAATTTCCAGGTACAAGAGTTTTTTAATAGGTAATTAAATTGAACACAGAAATCAGCCAACTCCTTGTGTATGTAATTTCATACCTTGCACACATAATTTAAAAGTTCAAAAAAAAACCACACAAAAAAGAGAATTATTAACTTTGTCTGTCTTAATTTAGCAAATGAAGATTTCTGTTTTCCCAGACACTGAACTTGCATATCTCAGGGATCTAAAAAGCACTGTTCATTGGCAGAATCAATCTTCCTATAAACAGCACAGAAACAGACCTTCGAAGCAAACCAGATTATTACCTACACATTTCTTTTTCTTCTCTTGATAACGTCTTTTTTGAATTACCTTTGTATGTTGTACAGTTACTAGAAAAAAGCCTTCTGAACTTTTTTCTATAGGTATGAAAATCATAGAATCATAGAATGTCTCGGGTTGAAAAGGACCTCAAAGATCATCAAGTCTCAACCCCCCTGCCAAGTGCAGGGTCGCCAACTACTAGACCAGGCTGCCCAGAGCCACGTCCAGTCTAGCCTTGAATGCCTCCAGGGACGGGGCATCCACAACCTCCCTGGGCAACCTGTTCCAGTGCGTCACCACCCTCTGTGTGAAAAACTTCCTCCTAGTATCTAACCTAAATCTCCCCTGTCTCAGCTTAAAACCATTCCCCCTTGTCCTATCGCTATCCACCCTCACAAACAATTGTTCCCCCTCCTGTTTATACGCTCCCTTCAAGTGGAAGGCCACAATGAGGTCTCCCCGGAGCCTTCTCTTCTCCAAACTAAACAAACCCAGTTCCCTCAACCTTTCCTCATAGGAGAGGTGCTCCAGCCCTCTGATCATCTTGGTCACCCTCCTCTGCACTCGTTCCAAGAGCTCCACGTCCTTCTTGTGCTGGGGGCCCCAGGCCTGGACACAGTACTCCAGATGGGGCCTCACAAGAGCCGAGTAGAGGGAGACCACCACCTCCGTTTCCCTACTGACCACTCCTCTTTTAATGCAGCCCAGAACATAGTTGGCCCTGCGGGCCACCAGTGCACACTGCTGGCTCATGTCCAGCTTCTCGTCCACCAGGACCCCCAAGTCCCTCTCCGCAGGGCTGCTTTCGAGTACTTCTTCCCCCAGGTTGTATAAATACCTGGGATTGCCCTGGCCCAAGTGCAGCACCTTGCATTTGGCCTTGTTGAACCTCATTAGGTTCTCATGGGCCCACTTGTCCAGCCTGGACAATTAACTCTTGCAAAAAGCCAAAGCAGTAAAATTGTTTCATTCCTTTAGCAAAATTGCCAAGTATTTCTCCAAAAAATAAAGTCTCTGAACTCCGCTGCTCTCTTTGCCTCTCAAACCTTTCTGACTTTGCAAAACTATCCATTTGTGTTGCTTTAAGGCTATAAGAAGTCAGTTAAGTAACTGGCATAACATTTTACATTTTTAGATGGTAGGAAAGGAGAATATTATGTTATGCCTTTATCCATTACAAAGCAAGTTCCTTTTTATGCCACTGTTAACACCAAAGTAATTTCTCGCTTTCTTCTCCCCTGGAAAGATGACAGACCAAGATGTCAAATACTTGGAAGACTTGCAAGAAGAATTTGACTTCAGGTATAAAACAATACAAAGTTTAGGTAAGTGTTTCTTTAATCAGTTTTAGATTCTCTAGGAAAAGAGTGATTACACGACTAAAATCCAGACTGTTTTTTTTTTTTTCCTATGCATTATCGAGATAATACATGTAAGCATAAAAATAGATTTTTAGTGTACATAAAACTGTAGTCTGAGACATACCGACTCTCTTGGTGTTAAAAGGGCAAACAGGATCTCATTGATCAAGTGCAGTTATTTTCTGTTGGTAAGTGACACAACACAATAAGAAAGAGTGTAACTTTCTTTATTTAAAGAACTTATTTTTCCTTTTCCTCATGTTTGACTTGGCCCTTCCTTGGCACAATGTGGAAGAGCTTCTTATTTCCCAGAGTAGGACTGTGCGAAAATACTGTTTTAGCCTCTGACTTGGCTTTCCATTCTTTTTTGACCACAGTGATGATAACCAACTGGTAAGCACTCTGAATGCATGTTTGACCTATGATGGTTGAGGTCTGCACAATGCAACAGCGCTTGCATGATTTCTTTCAGAAAAGAAATTGAAGTCCACTTGTGTCTGCTCAGATACCTTCCTGATGCCTCCCTTTGAACATGCAGATATATCTGGGGCTTGAAATGTCCAGGTTCTTAAACGCATCACTCATGTGTTTAAGGCTGGGTATGGCTAGACAACTGGAAGAGATCAAGTTGCCATGGATTAATGAGGTGTTGGCCGTCAGTTCTAACACAAGTATTGACCAAGTAGATGGTTGAAATCTTCCCCACTTACGAAACAAAACATGCTTACATAGATGACTTTCAGGGCTTACAATTTCACTGTGTCAACAAGTGCTACATGCCAGCTTAAAATACCTTAAAATGTGTATGTGAGTAGCTGCTGTGGCTGAGCAGACAGCTGGGTACTCATCTCCCCTTTTGAAACGCATACTCTGATGTAATGAGACATCAATCCAGAAACTCAGCAGAGACACAGTTGGCACCAATTTCTTTTGTGAAGGTAGCATGAAAGATGCAAGGGCAAAAGGTGTGGGATGAGCCACCTATGAGCAAATATGTGGTGAGCTTGGGGATGCTTGAAACTAATGCATGATCCAGGGAAGGAAAAAAAAAATCCAGAAAGGGAGAAGTACCAGTGTTTGGTACTCCTGGGTGCTGAAATCCCCATGGTGATGAACACTTTATCTGTTTCAAATGCGTTACTTTGATGCTGTCAACCAGCCATGTAATTCAGTTGGAGCCCAAAGAGCTTTAGCCTAACTGCTGACACCATGAGTGTGTGTCAATAGTACACAGATCAATCACTGATCCAAGCCAGATGTATATATGACTATGCACATAAGAAATATACAGATTCCTGCTTACAAGCCATATCTTTTCTACCTTTTTCCTGTTCCAAATGCATGCACACATTTCAAGAATGGAGTCATAAAACCGTAGCTTAAGTTTGTATTCAAATGGGCCTAATCAAAGGAAATGTGCTATTACGTAATCTGCTGATGCTTGCAGTTTATTTTTTCCCTAGTTCCTCCCGCAGTCAGGTTGTGGTTCCCCCCCACGTCTCCCATAAACACGCGCACAAACCCCCACGCCCACATTTGTACTGAAGTAACTGCGTGATTTTTTCACCCCCTGGCAGAGCAGAGTGACAAAAACAGTGCCCTCATTAAACAGGAAATGCTGGCGTTGCAGGCGATGCTCAATACATTAGACTACAAGAGAAAGGTTAGTGACATCCTTTGTCAGCTGGGGTTCGTTTGCTTTCTCCCTTTATTCCCACACTGAATACTCAAATGCTACGTGTACCTTCATGAAGTCTCCTCTCGGAAGAGCAGGCAAACAGCATATGATTTATCAATACGCCAAAGGCTTTGTGTGGATGTGGGTGATAGTGGAGAGCAGTTAAGAAATTGGTAACTAAGCAGCAGCTTAATGAGGGCTATGATTCTGCTCACCTTAGAAGGGAGGACTTCACAGGAGCTCTTCTGCACTGCACTGGATGGATAGCTTAGCTGGCAGTCTAGAGCTTTCATAGTGAATTAAAGTTATCCAAAGTAAATGTGATCTAGTAATTGCAAAACCAACCAAAGAAATGCACAGATGCTACCTAGCTCTGTTCAGCAACAGACTTGTGAGTGCAAGCACTTCTTGACCGCTCCTTTGCCAGCACAGAAAGCCCTGTGTTCAGACACACCTACCTTCTACAGTTAAAAGCAAGTCAAACATACAAACAAAAAAAAACCCTGTGAATTGGATATGATGCAAAACAGAAGAAAGATTTTATGTCCTTGACGGTGCTTCTAAATGTCAACTGCTTGAAGATGTTATGCCCACAATGAATATAACCTCCCCTCCCACCCCCAAAAGAGGAGTTTTACTGAGGAAGACCTCACTGATATTCAGGATTACCTTTACATACAGAAGATGAGGAAATTCAGTCACCTCTGGGCTAAAGAGACAAAGGTGGTGGGATTAAATACAGTCGTTTTCAAAATAATTTAAAAAATGTAATCAGCACTTTGTGATAATGGCTGAATGTTGTGGCTGTTCCCTGCGACCAGTCCGTGACAGCTTTCCCATATTACAGGAAGTACTAAGTAAAATAGGCCGTGTCATCCACGAAATTGATATGCTTATGAGCAACATGCTGACCGAGGAGCTGCTGGACTGGAAGAGACGGCAGCAGATTGCCTGCATCGGGGGTCCCCTCCATGGGGGGCTCGATCAGCTCCAGAACTGGTAAACCTGTACTCAGCTTATGTTTCCACTGAAAACCACAGGAAGTCCGCAAGCCCCATGCACACAAAATGATAATTCCTTTAGATCGGTTGCCTTGCTACCTTGCAACAGCAGAAAATTCATGAGCAGCTATGCAAGTAAATTACTAAAAATGCATTTTGCTTTGGTAGATAACATTTGGCAGTAGAATGAATGACATTACAGTAAAGTGCTGAGCCTGAGCCGTTGCAGTCAGTCATTTTTTGGTTTGACGGTTATTGCAGATACATGATACACATACCCCAGGGAGTTTTGCTTGAGTAAGAAGTGTGCTGACTGAGTTTGTCACTGAGGACAGTGGGAGTTTTGTCTCAGCAGGAGCTAGGTAGATACTTTATGCTCTGACTCGCTGGGCACATCACTCCTCCAGGGTTAAAAACACCCAGGAACTGAATGGCAGAAGTGTGCTCCATGGTGGCAATAGAATAAGGCTCAAAGGTTCTTGTGGGAAAAAAAACAACAACAACAACAAATAGTGTTAGATTTTAAAAGATAATGCAGCTAGAAAATGTCAATTTCTCTCCCTTCTAACATCTATTTTGGAAAAGGTGAAGTAAAGATAAGAAGAAAAAAGGAGGGAAAATAACCAAACATATACACTTTGAAAAACTACTAAGCTGTAGGCAAGAAATAAAACCGGCAGCAGTGCCCTGCAGGTAAAATATCAGGATGGTGAAGTATTTCTTCTAAACTATCACAGTCACCATTGCACTGTTGCTGATGAGGCCTTTGGGGAGATATTTACCTTTGAAAGTAAAGTGGGAAAATTTGCATGATGTATTTATATACAGCTGTAAACAAAAGATGAATGAGCGCTACTGTTTATAAAGCTTGAAAGCACCATAATGCATGGACTCCAATTTCTCTAAGCAAGAACTTCAGTAGATGTTATGTTCTAAGAAAGGTTTACATGAGAGATTGCAAGGTAATCTATTGTGTCTCTGTAGTTTTACGCTGTTGGCAGAGAGTCTTTTTCAAGTTAGAAGGCAACTAGAAAAACTGGATGAGCTGTTGACCAGACTGACATACGATGGGGATCCCATTCCGGTGCAAAGACCTCAGCTGCTGGAAAAAGTCAATTTCCTGCTCTACAACCTCTTCCGCAAGTGCGTAAGCTACCGTGAATTCATGTTGCTTTACTTGAACTAACACAGGTTTATTGGTAACAACAAAACAAAATTGTTAAGAAGAAAATGAAAAAAAAAAAAAAAAAAGGCTGAGTCTGCAAGAATCTTAAAGACTAAGTTTCGCAAGGAAAAGTATGTACAGCTGTCATCAAAACTCAGAGAAGCTGAAGGTACCAGAGAGCTTCTTGTGTACAGCACTTAAGGCTTTGTGGTCAAGTTCTGACTCTATGTGAACGCCAAAACCCACTTATTTCAATCACGTATGTACCGCTGAGAAATTTTTGTAGTGAAGTGGCAGATCCTTCTCTTTTCTCTTCCCCACCAAATTATTCTTCCCTCCCAAATTCACCCATCTATTCATATATAATATATTTTCATAATTTGTCTTCTCTTTTGTACCAGCTACACAAGGAGACAGACCACAAGTGGCTATTCTATTAGCAGTGTCTGAAAGCAAAACATGGTTTATTGTTTTTTTATATGTAAAATAATGAAAAAAAGGATTATTTAGTTGCATTGGAACCAGGTTCAGTGGACATTTAGAGCTAGATTTATGGTTCTGACAAAAGGCTAGATCATTCAGTTGATATTTTAATCCTACAGAATTTGATTTTGGTTTGATTTTAAAGGTATTACAGGTATATGTTTCTTATGGGAACAATTCAAGTATAAGTTAAACCCCGAGATCATTTAGAGAACTGAGATTGGAAACGCATGTCTCCTATTTTGGCATCTGAAGAGCAATAAGACTCAAAGAAAAAGATAATATATCTTGATATATGTTTATTTATGCATATTCCTATCAATCTATTTGCTTCATTTCTTTTCACCCTAGTTCATTCGTGGTTGAAAGGCAGCCCTGTATGCCAACACATCCCCAGAGGCCAATGGTACTTAAAACGTTAATACAGTTCACTGTAAAATTAAGGTAAGGAAAGGAAGTCTGATATCAGTTCCTCCCTTTGTATGCTGCACTTTACTCTAGGAGACCATTTCAGGATCTATAAAGTAAAGCATTACAACTTCTGTGTCAGAGTCAGGCAGAGACCCTTTTGACTCTGGGGAAAGCTTTCTCAAGCAGGGGTCTAAAGGCCACCGAACCTTTCACTTGTAATAAATGGCAATGAAGAGCAAACAGTGGAAGGAAGACAGGCAGACTGTGGCCAAAAGTCAGTACCTTCAGGAATCTATATTTATTGGATTCTTGCTTTAATGACTTTGCAAGCTAACAAGTAATGATCCATATCACACCAGGCAACATCAGAATACTCAGAGCCACTGTAGCACATTAGAAAGAGAAACATCTGCAGCTTGGGAGGTGTGTGATTAGTGTATCAATGACACAAGTTATTTCTCACCCGCTAGCTCCTTCCCCGACTTTGTAAAATGTGGGAAGATCTGAGAGGATCTCGCATCTCATCTCATTTCTATCCAGCTGCAAAAAGAAGGCATAGAAGGTGGGGGAGCAGGAGTGGAAAGCGTACACAAAGGAGAGCACAGTGCAGTTACAGATATACAACTCCACCCACTCCCTCAAATACAAACTTGCAGGGAGGATAAAACACTTGCCACTGGATAAACTCATCCCTACTTTCATGTACAGGACCCTGCAAATCCTGATGTAGTCCTGGATGATCTATCCGTTTTCAGATTATAATCATTTCAGATACTGTGATGTGGAGCTAATGGTCTCTAGTATTTTCTGGTGACAAATTTGTTTGCTATAGTTTTATTATTATTATTATTTAGAGTGTTCACTTTTACATTTTCTGTTTTGAAGGTTGCTAATTAAATTGCCAGAGCTGAACTACCAGATCAGAGTGAAAGCAACTATTGACAAGTAAGAAACTTAAAAGTGAAGATATTAGACAACTCTCTTCCTACAGAGACCATGCAGGTTTTTCAGTAGCTACCCTATCTGCTTTAGAATTTGTTTAAAGAGGGGGAAGAAACCAATGAACAGTTAAAACATCAGGGTAATAAGGGTAATGGCTCTCTTTAATGTGGAAAATCTCTTGTATTTAAAAAAAAAAAAAAGCTATTCTTAATTGATATTTTGAAATTGGAGACAAAATGCCCATTTAAAATTTGTTTCAAGCCTTAAATAAAATTCAGCCTTAAATAGTAGCATCACCAAAAACTTTATATCAAACTCTGTTGCATTTACGGGATCATCACTTCCCTCTGCCTACGCCAATAGTCCCAGCACCTTCAATGCAGCTGCTCCAAGCATTACATGCAATTTGTGCTTGGAAAGCAGGCGCTGTAATTAGAAACTACAGCAGCTTACAGTGTTTTACCTCTGCCTGACATCAAGGCTGTTATGTAAGCTCCTCCTTCCTAATAGGTTCAGTACTCCTTCATGCTCCCATTACTTCTTACAGCAGTGATGAACAGAAACCCCAGCTCATACTGTTGGTTAGAATTTCCTGAGCAAAAGACATCTCAGAGCCTGCCTGTATTGTACTTGTGCAACAGTGTTGGTTCTGCCTCTAGTATATGTGTTTGAGTTGATTTGTCTTCTCTGCAAGATTCTGATTTTCAGTACAATGCAACAATTCTGACCGCAGAGCAAGCTTGGTTACAGACAGCTGAGGGCCCCCCAGCATGAAAAACCATGAGGATAAGATCCCAGAATCAGCACAGCTGATCCAAGTTCTTGTTGCCCACCATTCTCCCTTGCTCTGGTCATCATGCTTCTATTAGCCCCCTACAAACCACCCTGCACCTGACTGCATGGACACAGGTGTTGGCCCAAAAGAAGGAAGACAAACATCTAGTGGATAAGCAGCAGAAGACAGCTTCCTCTCAGAAGCCGCATATGTGCCATGGCCTATCTACACAGGCCTTTATTGCCCCACAGCCCAGTCATGCAAGCAATTAGCACAGCAGCTTTCAATATCCACACGTCATTCCAGTGGCAGAGGAAAAAAAAAAGTTAGATAGAATAACTGGATATCAGAAATTTCAGTTATTTTTTGAAAAATAGCAGTGATATTGGTAACATACATTAACTTCAACAGATAAGGCAAAATGTACTGTATCAAGACACATTACTCAGTGCAAGCATGGCTTACACATTTACTGATTCATCATCTGTTTCCTCCCCTACCCCTCTTCTATTTTAGGAATGTTTCAACAGTAAGGTAAGAAAACAAAATATGAGAGTCCTTCAGCTATCCAGTATGTTTTCATTTGAGTGCATAAGTGTAATGTTCTCCATAGCAATCGTAGATTCGTTCTGTGCGGAACACACGTGAAAGCTATGAACATGGATGAATCGGCAAATGGAAGCCTGTCGGTAGAATTCCGACACTTGGTAAGTTTGACTGCTTTTGTCTTGCCATGCACCTCTGGCAAAGAAGTAAAATATTCTTTAAAAGCTACGCAAGGAGAACTGTACTACTGTCAAATCTCCACTCATTTTCTTCTCCCTTAAAGATTGTTTACTCCTACACCCCCTGTATCGCACTCCGTACTGCTATAAAATGAGACTAAAATTTTCACAGAAATTAGAAAACAAACCCTACTTAATGCCAGAAGAGGAAAAGACTAATCATGATGAATTTACACAGAAACATTTTTTAAAACAAAAGGAAAAAAAAAAGCCAATGTAGGGGTGAAATATATAATTGAACGCTTTAGATCTGATTGAAACTACTGCCTGAGGCAACTGTCTTTTGAGAGCCCACAGAACTGCTTCCAAAGCTTCTCCCATGTCTTAGCAAGTCCTACTTTCAAACCAGACTCCCTCACCTATGGTATTTTTGTGGCTCAGCCACACATGCAGTGTATTATTGCAGGTTTACAAAAGGAGCTGTAGACCGACGGCCTTTTCTACTATCACACGCTTTGCAAGCATCCTGATTAACAATTTAATATGCTATCTTTATTATAATAAAGTTAGATGCTTAAAAAATTCTTTGAAAATATCTATCAAAAGGCCATTCACTGAATGGACTTCTCAAAGCACAGAGTCAGAGCCTTCATTGCAGTGTATCTGTATATTTGAAATAAACCCTTATTACACTAAGGGCATCATGGCTATGGCTGGCTTACTTTATGTACTCGTCTGTAATTTCTCTGCCACATAATTTCTGTTTTGCTTTATACAGCAGCCGAAAGAAATGAAATCAAGTGCTGGAAGCAAAGGAAATGAGGTTGGTGGATTTATTTTCGGTGGTAGTTTTGATTACTCTCCCAAGTATTTCAGACTGGATTTTATTTAAATCCAACAGCAACCATATGTGAGTAAATTAGATTTTGAAATATATACTCTCCTTATAAGTGTCAGACTCAGTAATCATGCGTTTGTATGAGCACAGTGAGAACCTTTCAGAAGTGCTCAGAAACCTCAATTACGTGCCTCGAGTTTATGTATTTAAACAGCTACAGTAGAAGGTAGGAAGTAATAATCTGAATGCGTGCGTTCCCTTGCAAGGCCTTCTCTTTGGTCAAAGAGTTACATTTTGAAAAAACAGCTTTTTGAGAACAGTTTAAATGTGCGTTCTGTTGGCCACGTTTACAGCAGATGCGACAGCGTGACTGTACTTGCCTAAAAGAAGCTGTTGCCCCAGCCGGGACCAAATGGCGCGCTCCCCTGACTGATGTTCGTCTGAATCCTGGTCAGGTGCCCCCCTCGTGCGGTGACGCTGCAGTATGACACGTCAGACCTAGCAGCGGCCACCCGCTGCATCCCAACCGCAATCCCTATCACGTTGGGCCGCGGGGAGTTAGGACGTCCGAGCTCTGTGGGGCAGAGAGGGGACGGGAAGTTTCCCGGACCTTTTCAGCTCTTATCAGCTGGATTCATTCTACCTGTGTTCAAACATTTGAGTTGATTTGCTGGATGGGTGTTTCTCTTAAAAAGCAGTCAGCTCGAAGCTGGATTTTCCGTTTGCAAGACGGCTGTACGATTCAGATGTCTGAGGATCTCCTGCGGCCTCAGCCTCACGTTTCCGCAGGATCTTTTGTTACAGCATCCCGTACGTGTCCTGAAGGAGGTGCTCTGGGGGAAAGAGAAGGCCGTGAGGCACTTTCCCAAGGAACACTTTTATTTACACTGACTTAAAGTGGAAGTACTTTGATTCAGGAATACAGATCTTCCCTTCTCTCTTCTCCTTTTTGCTGTTGTTTTTTAAGAAGTCTGGCAAAACAAATACGCAATGGGAAAAAAAAAAGCAGGAAAAATGGCAAAAAGATTTTTTTGTTTTAACTCGTGGGGATGGAAATATCTATTTTTAAAGATACGTTTCCCAAGGGGCAGAGATTTGGCTGTTTATGCAGCTATGCTAGTTTGTCATCCAAACAAAATGTTGTAATACAAGCTAATCAGCTATGACAAACAGACTGATTGTCAAGAAGTATCTGAGCATACTTGAAAGAAAACATAACTGTTTTCTGGGACAGGGGCCTGCTTGTGCTTAAGGACAGGGCTCCTATAACTGCTTTTTTGAGCTGTATGCTTGTTTCCTCTTTGGAGTTTAACATCCATGTTCAGACTGGGGCTGTCAATCAGTAAAGAAACTTTAGGAAAAGTGGGAAACAATAGCAGACAAAAGAATCTGCTACATTTGTGTGCAACGCCCTGTTGTAAAGCGACATTTTTACACAAGTTGAAAGTTAAGAAAGCGTTGCTTTCAGAAAGTCCAGGGTTATTAGTTTTATTCCACCAGAGTTTGGATTAATTTGGAGTTCAGCAAAGAGTTTCCTTCTTCTCCTGCTTTGCTTAGAAATTAGATGTGTGTTTTCTTGCAGCGTTGTGTAATCTCAGCATCTGGATTGCCCAGACGGTGTTAAACACCAAGCATACGCTCACAGTTATATAATCTACGTTTTCCCTCAGGGCCCTCATATGGTGACTGAAGAGCTGCACTCCATCAGTTTTGAAACGCAGGTCTGCTTGTATGGACTGACTATCAATTTGGAAGTGAGTATATTCTGGACAGATATTCTATGGCGAGAACAAACAGCATTTTCCAGTGGCGTACAACAAACAAGCCTGTTGGGCCAGACCACAGGTCCGTCTATCCTAGATGCTGTCTTTAGCAGTAACCATAAGCAGTTGCCAGATTTCCAGAACTTCTGCATAGAAGGCTGCACAGATTTCAAGCAACATTTTTAGCCCTTCTATGCAGAAGCCAAAATACAGACTCTCACGGTGATTTTGGTACACTATGCTAACCACCACGAGCATCCTCCGAAAGCTTATTTCTCTCTTGAAACACAGGCTGGACAGCAGTTATCAACAGTTGGTCCTGCTCTACTATGCTGGAAGAGCCCAGGCTCAAGAACTGTATTCAGAGTGGGCAGGAGAACAAGAAAGTGCTAAAAGACAACAAATAATACAACACTGTTTTTACCTGCTGTGTTCATTTTTTTCCACCAGACAAGCTCTTTGCCTGTGGTGATGATTTCCAATGTCAGCCAGTTACCCAATGCGTGGGCTTCTATTATTTGGTACAACCTGTCAACCAACGATCCTCAGGTAGGTCTTCAGTACGCAAATAGTGGCTTTCTGCATTTTTCACATTCCTATTATTTGGTTGTCAAGTACATTCATTACAAAAAGTCCGTTTCCCCCTCTTAAACAGACCTTATTTTCTTCAGACACACAGTTATCAACATCATACTTCTATGTTGTTTGTTCTATCTTTTGTTCCCTGCCCAGATATGAAACCATATGCCTCTTAGGCTTCATTTTTTAGGCTAACGTAGTAGTTCACAAACTAAGGAAAGGTGATTGCCCTTCTTCACAACTTTTCCAGGTCAAATTTGTCTTTCTTGAATGTGGTTGATTAAAATCATACACATAATAATTCCACAGATGCAATTCAAAACCATTGAAGGAGATACATGGTTGGGTCTATAATGTAATTAAATGCTACTTTCCCTCACTTTAGAGGAGCTAGTGCTTTACGCAGTGAAGACTGCAAGAGCCAGGTAGCGCCGTCTAGTAGCTTTAATGCTGAGCAAAAGCAGAATCATTATTTCCCTGTCTCCTGCTGGCACAGCACAAATTTTAGATTCAATTGCTGTTACTGTGTTTGCAAATTGCAGAACATAGTATCTGCATTTATTCAACAGGCATTAAGCATATTTTCACTTTCATACATAACTATCAGAAGCATGGCGAGGTATTTTATCATCCAAGATGTACACAGAATCCCACTCTCTCCAGAAGCATCCCCCTATAGGTTTGCTAGCAACCAGAGAGGAACCAAGGTATCTTTGTCCAAGTTTATTCTGCTCCTCATTCTACCACACCCTCTGCTTTTTTTGTTTGGTTTGGGGGATTATTTTTGTTGTTTTTAAACACTTCTGGACTCTGCTTAAGCACTTGCTGCTCTCTTGTAAAGCCTGGAGTGTTTTCTGTAGTTGCTAGTTGTCTAAATAAAGCATTCATTCTGTTGCAGAATTTATCCTTCTTTAATAACCCCCCTGCTGCCACTCTAAGTCAGCTCTTAGAAGTACTGAGCTGGCAGTTTTCATCGTATGTTGGCCGTGGACTCAATTCTGAGCAACTCAACATGCTGGCAGAGAAACTTATGGGTAAGTTTGTAGAAACATACAGATTTTATTTGTTTTGGGGCTTATATTTGATAGTCAAAGGTAACAACTTTAAGCATGACCTTCACTTCCACCCTTGACTTCAAAAATACCATTGTGACATTGTTTTTCTTTAAAGAAAAGCACACGTCAGCTTATTCTTACCACAAAGCGATTCAAGTTCTGAACATCTAGGCTGCTAAGCTGAAGAAAGAGGGCATCAGAGTCACGTTCAACACTATTTTGTTTCCTTAGCAAGTAGTTGTTATCTCCAGCATCAGATATCAAAAGGAAGTCTTTTCTTGCTTGTTTATGGGATTTTGGCTTTGTTGGTGGCGGTGATGAGTTGTGTTTTATTTTTATTTTTTAAAGTATCTGTTCAATGGGACCTGTTTAGTTCTAGAATCCATCTTTCACTCACAACAACATAGAAATGAAGCCCTGCATGGCTGGAAGTTCAGTGAGACAAGAAAAAGAACACTTCAATCTGACTGTCCTCCAGAAGGGAGAGGCCTCAGGGGAAGGCTGGCAGAATAAAAGAAAGCATTACCTGTTTCTGGAGAAGAAACTATTCTAAAATACATCATGAGCTGCAAGAAACCCCAAGCTGACAGTGTAACTATACCTCTTACTGCCAAGGCAAGAACTAAAGTGCCTGTCAAAGACTGGACAGAATATTTACTTCTTACTGCTTTCAAAGTTGGGAAGCTAAGGCCAGTTTCCTTTAGTAAAGAGTGCCTTTTGTAATGGTTTCTTGGAGATTTGTTAGTTAATGGAATAGAAAGACACCATTCCATTCAGTAAGAATTGTAAGAAAAACAAAGTCTGAAAACTTGGAAGCTTAAGATAAGGCGATGGCCAAGAGAAATAAAACTTGGAGCAAAACTAAAACCAAACACAGTGTTGCACCAACAAGGCCCCGGACAACTTTAGGCAAAAATTCCCCAGGCTATCACTAGCAGTTGTTTCAGAATGATACACAAAACTCATCTGCTAGCTGCACGATCTCTCCATGCACACAGCCCCTTAGCAATCCCCTCTCAATCCCACTCCAAGTCTGGATGGACGATGCTATTTTTCAACTGTATGGGTGTCAAACAATATCTTTCAGAACTTCAGAAAAACAGACTCACATTTTCCTATTTTGCTTTTAGGGCAACAGGTCAGCTACAGTGACTACCAGCTCTCTTGGGCAAAGTTCTGCAAGGTACAGTTCAGAAAGTAAAAGCACAGACTCGTCTTTAACATCCACACATCTAACTCTGTCCCACTCGTGTCAGTGACGAGATCCTCACTTGCCACACGTGGGACTTGTAGCCCAGCACGACCAAATTAAGTCTAAAAGCTTTACCATGAAAATAGTATTTCCTGAAGTTTAAAGCTTGGGCTGAGAGATCTATTTAGCTGCATTTATACAGGTACCGGAAACTGTCCATACAGTCAAGTATGCCCTATATGTTTCCATAAATCATAGAATCTTATTGGTTGGAAAAGGCATCTAAGGTCATCAGGTGCTACCAAATAATATAGCTTACGCTATCAAAGCATAGAATACATTTTTCATAAAGCATACAGTTTGTTTTTCCTCTATGCTCAGTTGTGATCTAAATTATTTCAAATCTGTCAACACATTCAGTAACTTTGCTCAGAAACAACAGCACTGAAAGAGTAAACACTTTTTGTTCACACTACAATATTAAAACACATCCAGAATCTTGAAAGTAAGTTTGAACTCTCAAAATGTAATTTAATAATGAGAAAGAAACTTTGAATGTGAATTTTTCTTTAAAAAGAGGGAGTTCCAATGCATATCTTAAAAAAAAAAAAATTATAGTTTTTACATTAGGCTTAAGCAGAGATGTTACTCAAAGCAGCAGTTCAAATTTGTCACTTCAACAGACACTAGATTATTCTTAAGGAATTGAGATAGCTGTATCACGTGGATGCAGTATAACGACATTCTCACAATGTTCTTCCTTTGCATGTATTTCCCATTAGGAACATTTACCTGGAAAGTCTTTTACCTTTTGGGTTTGGCTTGAAGCTATACTGGACTTAATTAAGAAACACATTCTTCCTCTTTGGATTGATGGGTGAGCAAGAAGTAAAACCATCCGTGTATTGATCTCTCTCTGCTTTATCCCTTTTTCTTTACTAGCTAAACAGAAGAGAACTTGCAAAGAGTCAAACACTTCTGTCTCTTTCTTCCCATTCACGATTTTTCAAAATCTTTGCAAAAAGGGAATGCCTTTGAATCTATTAGCAATGCAGAACTAAGTTCATAATTTTTGCCAAAGTAAAACCATGATTTCCTATTACACTTCAGGTACGTAATGGGATTTGTAAGCAAAGAGAAGGAACGAATTTTGCTCAAAGACAAGACACCAGGAACATTTCTATTAAGGTTTAGTGAAAGCAATCTGGGTGGAATTACCTTTACTTGGGTGGATCAGTTAGAAAATGGTAAGTGCAATTAAAAAATAATAATAACATAGAGCTCAAATCCTTTGGTACAATTGTAGCCATAGTTGGTTGAGGGTTATTTTTGTTTAAAAGTAAAGTTCATGTGTATCATGTGTTAGTTTGGCTTTGGGCGAGTTACAAGTATTTACTGAAACACAAACCAAAGCTCTGCAAGTCTTCCTCTCAGTTCTTTATATTAACATAAATATGTTCATTAGGAGATGTACCTGCTTACTGCAGGCTTTATGTTTGTTCCCACACGTGTAGGAAGAATGCCTTGCAAGATACTAACATTCGTACAAACAGTAAAACCCATACCGATGTAAACTGAAAAGAAAAGCAAAAAACATTCCAATTAGAGATGTTGATCTAGCTGGCTATCAGCAGCTACATGCCCTTGTGTTTTTACAGGAGAAGTAACATTCCATTCAGTGGAACCCTACAACAAAGGCCGCTTAGCTGCGCTGCCCTTTGCTGACATACTGCGAGATTACAAAGTTATCATGGCAGACAACGTTCCTGAAAACCCTCTGAAGTATCTGTATCCAGACATTCCCAAAGACAAGGCCTTTGGCAAACACTACAGCTGTCAGCCAAATGAAGGTTGGGCTCTGTTTCTGTACTTACCCTTCTGGAAAGCAGCTTTAAGGTCAAGTGGCAATTCAAGGAATTTGGGGAGAGGAAGAAGGGAACAGATCACGATGCCTCCTTTAATCGGCATCTTCATGAGAAATGTTTGATGTGGGTCATCACGTAGACAGCTTCATTTTATAAATAGAGCCACGGTCTTAGAGGTTATGTTAGAGGCTACAACAACAATATTCAAAAGAAGCTAAGAAGTAGATCTAAGTTAGGAGTAAAAAAAAAAAATGGATTTTTTTCCTGACCAACACATTGCAAAATTCAGTATTCAGATGTTCAAAGGAGATGAAAAGTCATCCTGCTCTTCAGCTTCATAATTGTGTAGAACTGTAGCAAGTTGTCTCTAATTTCAAGGAATTCTCTATTTTCTGAACAGCTTAGAAGACCTGCTTTAATTTCGCAATGAGGCAGTGGTTACCCCGGTAACTACAGTGGAAAATGCAGCTAGACAGATTAGCTCCAAAAGGCTAGATAAGATTACTTCCAAACATGCACTCGCTCTTGTCTGGGTTACTAGTCAAGCCATTTTTAGATCAAGCTTGCACCCTGTCAAAAAGAAAAAAAAATAAAAAAGTGATTTTTCTAGATAATGCATGTTATTCTGAACTTTCATTATAAAAGAATACAAGCCCATCTGAATTCAAATCCCTGTACTGTTCAAAGGTACTTTGAGGCAGCAAATGCTTTTCTTCTTCATTTTAATTCAGTGGACATGCCTACTCTCCAGTCCTCTAAAAAATTATGTACCTGTTTAATTTCAAGCAAAAGACATATCTGAAGCTGGATTAGAGACTGCTTCGTGCAAGCATTTGCAGAATCAAAATCTAGAGGCTCAGAAGTACAAAGCTTTTGGAGTTATAGCACGGTCCTTTTCAAAGTCTTAAGAAGATCTCTTTTATCTGTTGTTGTGTTATATCTCAAGATGGTGATGTAGGTATTCCCCATTGGGGAAGCACAGTCATTTCTGTGACTAAGACCTGAACCTGGACACTAGCCTCAGGAATTCCTCCCATTTTATGGCTGCTTATTTAATCACAGATGTTTCTCATTTAAGGTGTTATGGTCTGCAGCATAATCAATTTCAAACAAATAATAAAATTAATGGGCAATATTTAATTTCTCTAATATTGAACTTTCAGTCTCAAAACCCTCGGACGGAGGAGTCAAAGGTTACGTTCCTTCTGTATTTATCCCAGTCTCCAAAATGTGAGTAACCTTAGAGATGTATTAAATTCTGAATTTCATTACATTTACAAACTGTTTCAAACTTTCCCCTGCCTCTCTTTCCCCAATCAGATACTTTGGGACAGCAGCGTATCTAAGTTTTTGTTTGGCCAAAGACTGCTGAAAACAAGGAAGGGAAGCAAAGAACTTCACTAGAGCACTTCTCTCCTACATGTGGCAAAACCTTTGTCAAAACTGAATGCAGACCTTATGGTACTTTGGTCATCTTTCACTGTTCCCTTTTTCAGCAGCTGATATTAGAGTCAGGCTTAACCTCTCTCTTTCTTTAGACCTATTCCCTGCATTTTTAAGCACATACTCAGTCACTGGCGTATGCTCACAGGGCCACTAGCAAGCACTTAATTAAGCATTCAACATGAGTCATTCACTATAATCCACAACAATCCTCCATGAAGTTGGAGGGATTGAGGTTGCTTTTAATACTATTTTCTTCTTCTTTTTTTTAAAGCTTAAATGATTCTACAGATCCACATTCTCCATCAGATCTTCTTCCAATGTCTCCAAGTGTTTATGCTGTGCTGAGAGAACACCTGAGTCCCACAGCCATCGAAACTGCCGTACGTTGTAAACTTTTCCACTGATAAGTTAACACTTAGCAAACAGAGTGCATCCAACACAGATGCCGGTTACAAAAAGACTACTTGTACCATTATGAAAATACTAGAGCTCATCCATCACTTGCAGTGTTACGTTCTGAAGCAGTGGTGCAGATATTTCCTATTGTCTATTATTTCATATTGTCTAATGCAGACAAGATGTTGCAGCATACTTGGATGCGTTGTTTGATATGAAGTTTTCTTACTTCCCGGCCAGTGAACCATGAGCGTTCAAACCCAATAAGAAATGTGTCCTCATTTGTTTCAATACATGAAAATAGTTCTGACTTCCTAAACTGCATTTGAGAACTACACACGCTAGCTGGCATTTCTCTTTTTTTAGCAGGGAAAAGAATAGTTGGCTTCACTTTTGTTTATCTTCAGATTCCAAATATTTTTAGGTTTGTTTGTTTGGTTTTTTTAGCACTTGCAGTAATTCTCAAGCCAGCTCTGCCCAGAGCTTCCAAACAAACTGCGATCATCACCATCCTCCAGGGCCATCACTTCACAAAAACTATCAGATGATGAGTTCAGAGAGTCAAACAGAATCATTTTGCAGTTTTTAAGGGTACTAGAGAAGTGGTTCACTGCTGCTAGATGGGAGGCAGATTGCTGGAGGCTCCTGCTAGAAATGTGTCCAAGTTCTGCTACAAATTAGGAGAGAAAAGAGTTCTGAAAGGATTTTGTTGTTTGTTTGGGCTTTGTTTCCTATTTTTTTGTTTGTTTCATTGTCTTTATGTTGTCAATTTCCATTTTCCATTCTGTTTACCCTGCTAAACGAGGAAGGAGGAAATACAGAGTTTCTTTATCATCCCAAATTCACACAACATATTCTACCCAGGTGAAGAGTGGTGCTGTACTGAAGTACAGTAAGCAAAGTTGTTATTACTAAAGCAACACTTTTTCTCCATGAGGTGTCAGTGAAAGAGCACTGTGCAATGCAGAGAACAAGAGTGAAACCTGCAGCTGAACAAGATATCCTACTCAGTAACACAGTCTTAGCAAGACACTCTTTCTGCAGCCTTGCTGAACTCCTTTCTATTCCCCTACTCACTGCAAAAGCAAGATTCCAGTAAGAGCCTTTCTGTCCAAATCCATAGGCTACAAGAACCACAGAAATATAAAGATACATAATTCATGTAAAGATACATCATTTTTGGGGGGAACTTTTTCCTACACTGTTTTCCAAAGAGCAGTACTATATTTTGCAAAAAACTAGAAAAGAGATTGTAAGAGCCCTAAGAGTTGTCAAGATGATACTGCAGCTACCTTGAGGTTTGATGGGCAACTCTTTTTGAATGCGCAGCAGTAACTGCCTTGAGATTGATCTTTTCCTTTTTTTTTTTTTTTTTTCCTCCTTCTAGCTGAGTTCTCCTTACTCAACTGACTGAAGTTCACATACTGGAAAAATAAGCAACTGCATGGACACTGGATGGGTTAGAAGCATAATAAATATTTTTTCTGTCGTCTCTGTAAATCATTATTTCCTGGAAACCATTACGATGCTATTCTTGGGCCTCCTTCTGTTTTCAGTTCCACGTAAAACAGGCACTTTCTCCCTAGAGGTTACACATAGCCACTCAGGACTGCTACCCTCACTGATAAAAGGCCACAGCCATTCTGACTTGCAGGTCATTTGATTCCAGGGGGGTCCAGTAGGTATGAATTTCTACTGGCAGAATTACTGACCTGAGAACTGTTGTAAACACAACAGTATAAGAACAGATTTTTTTCCTTCTGATAAAAGCACATAAGGACAATTAAAGACTTGAAGGTGCTCGAGGAAATCAGCTTTTATTACATTAAATAGTTTGCTTAATCATCTTTTTGTATGCCCTCAGTTTAGTTTTAAAGTGAAGATTCTCATCCCTCCAAGTTCAGTTGCATCCAGGGCTTATTTTTTTCTCCAAGATGAACTACCTCGAGCATAGACTGTCACCACAGCAGAAGTTGTGAGAGAGAAGAAGGCAACGCTGGGAAAAGATGCCATAGTATCTGGTAAATGCAGACTGGGAAGAGCAGTTTCAAAAAATAATTACGCAAGAGCTATATCATTTTCTGACCACTGGACAATTAGTGATACATGACAATGTTATGTGCCTGTCAGAGACTCATTTAATGAGCAGAATAACAGAAAAAATGTTTTATTTTGTTGGTTCATTTGTTGCTTTTCCCAGTATTATCCCTAAACATTCTATTACTAGAATAATAAAATGGCAGTTCCAGGGCCATTGTCTTTCATGCATGCAGCCTCATTCAGATTTAACTCCTGTGTGCAAAATAAACGGCTAATGCCTACAAAGTTCTTAAAACATACAAACACTTACTCAGGAAGAGCGTGAGGTGCAGATGCTTAAGCACAAATAATACAGACATCTGTGATGATAACAACCCCCTTGCAGTAGTCAGACCTAGATTTCAGTTTCATTTCTCTTCTCTACTCCCCCCCGTACTACTGACATTTGTTAGCAGTGTCTCTGTTAGAACAGAGAGATTCTTTTGGCCATCGCTGAAATATCAGATTAGATACCAAATGACCAAACACATCTCCATTGTTGATCAATCTGAGCAATTCAAAGCTAGCTGCAGATCAGAACCATATTTCCTCTCACAAAGCATCATGTAGAAGTTATTTTCCTAATCAATGACTATTGTGTATATACATCTGATAACAACTGTAATTTATATGACCAGTATGAATAAAAACAGGCTTTGGCTTAAAGTTGGATTCCTGGACTTTTGTGGAATTCTTCAAGATAAAAATCGAAACAGAGACCGGGAATTACAGCGTTATCTACATTGAAAAAGTCCTTCAAGACCACTTCTTTTCATTGAACACCAGTCTAAACTACAGCAACACAGACTTCAACAGCAGCAAGCAAAACTTCACCTCACACTGTATGCCTTTTCATTCTGACCTCTTTTCACCATCTTAACACAAACAAAATGGATTCTGTCCATCTAAAGGTCATGAGAAATATAGCTAAAAAAAGGGCGCAGACATGGCTTGTGAATCAGTCTTCCTCTCTTTCCTTTCTGGTCTCTGCGCAATTCAATTATTTTTCCTGTGTTGCTGAATAGGATTGCAGATCAGCTTTTGGTATTAGTTTTCTTTGTTCCTTTAATTGGAAAGCATACTTCTTCAGCTCTGTTTGCTACTTTGAAGAGACAAAAGTTATTTTCTCTAAAATAAATGTATACTGGCCCAGTCACCTTCCACAAAAAAAAAAAAAAAAAAAAAAAAAAAAAAAAAAAAAAAAAAAACAAAAAAAAAAAACCACCAATGGGAATATTGTCCTTGTGTAGGATGAGGGTTCAAATGAAGGAAGTAAAATATGAAAAAAGAGAAAAGCACGTCAAAAGAGACACGCTCAGATGCTGCTAGAAGAGATGACACATCTGCTCTCCAGTACTTTTACTAACAGCACTTGCGCTTTCTCTGGGTTTTGCAGCTGCAAAATAACAGGAAAAGAAGCCAAGTAACTGCGCTGTGCTTTGTGTCCTGCTCTATTACCATAAGGTTTCAAATTAAATGTAAAAATCTATTAGTTACCATTTTCCTATAGCTTTTATTTATAAAGCACTCACATTCATACCACTACTCAGTAGTTAGATTGTCTGGGCTTCCAGACAAAAAGCTTACCAACAGACCTTCTATTTACACATTTTTTCCATCAGCTAAGAAGAGTTTCCTCTGTTCGAGGAGAGCGAGAGATACAAACTGAAACCAAAAAGGACCCAAGCGTCCCCCATTAAGTTTATATTCTTTGTTGACCCTTCACACACCAGATGGGAATAAACAAGACCCTGCATGTCCTAACAAGTCAGTCAGTTGCAATGAAGATGAGAGAAAAGGAAACTGCTTTATCAAGAGATGTTTACTGGGATGAAAATTCTCAGCTGGCCAAATGCCACGAACAATTAAAACACTCAGCTGCCCACTGTTTGTAAGCACTCCTGCAAGCTTCTGTCTGTTGGACGGAAATCTGGGTTATAGTTCATAAATTAACAACCACAGATAAGTTTGTACAGTCTTTCAGTGCATCTCTTGAACACAGACAGCGCAGGTGGCTGAGATAAAGGCCACCCTTGGGGATTTCTGTGCCCGCCACGCTCTCCATTACCCAGTCCAGACTCCTACCCCACCCACAGTGCTGCAGCTTGTGCAGCAGGGGCTGAACACAGAGGTTTCCTCACTGTAAACTCTTACTACTGTGACTCCCACCTACAAGAAGGGTTGGAAGAAGGATCCAGGAAATTACAGGCCTGTCAGCCTGACCTCAGAATTGAGGAAGATCATGGAAGAGCTCATCTTGAGTGCAATCAAATAGCTTGTGCGGGATAACCAGGGGATCAGGCCAGGCCAGCACAGGTTCGTAACATTCAGGTCCTGCCTGACCAGCCCTCTGTCCTTCTATGATCGAATGATCTGCCTGCTGGATGTGGGAAAGGCTGTTGACAAGTCTACCTAGACTTCAGCAAAGCCTTCAACATGGTCTCCCACAGCATTCTCCTGGAGAAGCTGGGAGCCCATGGCTTGGACGGGTACACTCTTCACTGGGTAAGGAGCTGGCTGGAGGGCTTGGCCCAGAGAGCAGTGGTGAATGGAGTTAAACCCAGCTGGTAACCAATCACAAGTAGTGTTCCTCAAGGGTCAGTACTGAGGTTGGCCCCGGTTAACATCTTTACTGATTATGTGGATTGAGTGCACCCTCAGTAAGTTTAAAGGTGACACAAAGTTGCCAAGAAGTGTCAGTCTGCCTTGAGGTAGGAAGGCCCTACAGAGGAATCTGGATAGGTTGGATTGCTGGGCTGAGGACAATCGTATGAGTTTTTAACACACCCAATTGCCAAAATGCCATATTTCAGTTACAAACACTCCAAGTAATGCTACAGGCTTGGGGCAGAGAAGGCTGCACGGAGGAATAGGATCTTGGGGTGTTAGTGGACAACCAGGTGAACATGAGCCCAATTGGTCAAGAAGGCCAATGGCATCCTGGCTTGTATCAGAAATAGTGCAGCCAGCAGAAGCAGGGAGGTGATCATCCCTCTGTGCTTGGCACTGGAGAGGCTACATACAAGTTCAGTTTTGGGCCACACTACAAGAAAGACATAGAGGCCCTGGACAGTGACCAGATAAGGGCAATGAAGCTGGTGAGGGTTCTGGAGCACAAGTGTTATGAAGAATAGCTGATGGAGCTGAAATTGTTCAGTCTGGAGGAGGCTCAGGGGAGACCTTACCGCTCTCTGCAAATGGTGAAAGGAGGCTGTGGTGAGGTGGGGTTGGCCTCTTCTCCCTTGTAACAGCTGCAGGATGAAACACCCCTACGTTGTGCCAGGGGAGGTTTGGGTTGGGTATGAGTAAAGACTTCTCAGAAAGAGTGGTGAAGCACTGGCACAGGCTGCCCTGGGAGGCAGTGGAGTCGCTGTCCCTGGAGGTGTTCAAGAGATGCGATGTCGTAGCACTGAGGGACACGGGTTAGTAGACACGACAGTGATGAGCTGATAGTTGGACTAGCTGATCACAGTGGTCTTTCCAACCCTGGCTCTGTGGGAAGGTTCCACCACCCGCAGCTGGGACGCAGATTGCGGCGAAGCGGGGGCAGCACCAAAGCTTTCGGTTTCGCCTTCCCGCCAGCCAGCCCTTTCTGGGTGCCGGGAGCCTTTCCCCGAAGTCACGTGGTGCAGCTCTACCTAACGAGCACCGCCTCCCGCCGCGGCGCCTGCGCACTGTACTCAACACGACTTCCCTCAGGGGTCCGCAGGTGGCCGGGCGGGAGCAGCGTGGCAAGGCTGGGGGAGCCGAGTAAGAAGAGCCAGCCCCGCGGTGCGCAGCCCGGGACTGGGAGAACACCAGCCCTGCCTCGCGGACGGCTCGTGCGCTTGCGTCTCGCGTAACCTACATCCTTAAACGCTGCTTCTCGAACACACCGGGTTCTGACACTCACTTCCACGCCGCTCCCCTCTCTCCCTAGCACCACAGACCGCGCGGCCTTCCCCTAGCACCTCAAACCCGCACGCAGCAGCACAGATCGGTCGGACAGCCCGACCCGACCCGCCACCCTCTCCTACTCCACACGGAAGGAGAAGGGCAAGGGGGCGGGGCACCGGGCAGCGCCGCGCGCGCCCATTGGTCCAGACGGCGTGGGCCGGGCTCCCATTGGCCCTGCGGCGAGTCCCCATGGCCGCGTCCGTGCGGGTATTTCTGGGCGCAGGCGAGGGGCGCGGACGGAGTCGCGAGGCGGCCTGTTCCAGCGGGTGAGTGCGGGGTGTGCGATCGCGGGGGACGAGCGGCGGCAGGGCACGTGAGGGCTTTCATCTCACCACCCCCACGCAGCTCTGACCCTTGGGCTGCCGAGTGCTCCCGCTGCGGGGTGCTGCCTGCAGCCGCGCTGTGATGGCGGTCGCTGCGCAGCGCGGCTTCTCTTTGCCCTACTGCTCAGCTCTAGGCAGCCTGCGGCTGCTGCGCAGAACAGAAGCTTAGCCTGAAGTCTGTTAGCTGGAAGTAAAGCACATCGTAGGGAGGATAGGAGAAGGCTCCGGGGAGACCTGAGGGCGGCCCGTCAGTGTCTGAAGGGCTGTAAGAAGGAAGGGGACAGACTCCTTAGCAGGGTCTGTTGTGACAGGACGAAGGGAAAGGGTTTCAAACTAAAAGGGGGAGGTTCAGACTGGATATAAGGAATCAAAACTGCTCCTCATGGGTTCTCGAGGATACCAGGCAAAGGATTCACAGGTAGGCTAATAGACACATGCAGAAAGAAGAGTCAGACTCACGCAGCTGGTGAAGGGGTTCTCTAACAATGCAGCACTCCTCAGGAAGCAGCCCAGGCCCAAGAGATGCTGTGCTGTTCAGTGTCTGGCCTTTATATGAGCCCAGGGGCTCCACTCTCAGCCCACCCCTTCTGGTCAGCTGGGGAGCACGGGTGCAAACAATCTGCCTGTGCCCCCTGGGCCAGACACAGCCCTTTACCCGGTGCTCAGTCACTAGTTCAAGCCCTGACCTAACAGTTCCCTTACCATCCGTAACACGCTTTAAGTGCTGTGAAAGGAGCATGTTCAGAGGAAAGAAATGCAAGTTTTCGTAGGGAGGAGTGGTTACTTACTTATCAATGTGAATAGTGTAAGGACAGTCTTAACTTGCATTTTTTGTAATTAAAAGTGGCGCAGAAGAAGTTAAATGATGACGTTTTGGTTGTTAGCTTTTTCCATTTCATCTAAAAACAAAACATGCTTTTGTTTGCTAGAACGCTTTTCCTTCAATTTTATTGTGACCTCCAATTTTACCATTTTAGTGAAAACTTGACATGAGTGGCTTTTCACCATTTCAGCTCTAATTTAAGCATTTACACTGCTTTTATTCCCCGCTTGGCAGGATGACTCAGTGGTACCAGCTACAGCAACTTGACTCCAAGTTTTTGGAGCAAGTTCACCAGCTGTACGATGACAGCTTTCCTATGGAAATCAGACAGTACCTGGCACAGTGGCTGGAAAACCAGGATTGGTAAGCATAGAAATTGACCTTTGGGTTATATGATAATAAACATTTGGGTACACGGAGAGTGACAGATGGTAGAAAAGTACCGGGGAAGAGACACCTTTGCTGGTAGGGCACTTTGTTAGCTGTGCAGCTGGTAGTCCCAAGGAGGGGCAGGAATCTAGTCTATCTAGGGGGAACCAGACATCTAGAGTAACAAGTGTACCATTTAATATTTTTCCTTGGTTAGTGTCAAACAAAAGCAGCTGTTTTAAGGCAATCCGTTTCCCCGGCACCCCAGGCTCTCACTATTCACAAACTTGGAACTCTTTTCCAAAATTTCCACAGAGTATCTTTTAGCACTGTACAATGTGCATATGCATCAGGGACACTTCTAGCTTGCTGATGTGCATGGAATGGGTAAATGATGTCACACAAAATGCTGCAGGAGTAGCACAGAAGAATAGCAACACTTCTCTATCAAGGAAAGTGAAGCAGAAGGTGAGAGAATGAAACTAACATGTTTGAAAGCAATTCTTCCTGCTCATGTATACTGGAACTGGGGACTAATAAAAAAAAATCTCTGTAGTGCATTTCTTGAATGCTGGTTGAAAGTATTTAACACAAGCATGCTTTGAATTTATTCTAGGGAACATGCAGCCAACAACGTATCTTTTGCTACGGTGCTATTCCATGACCTGCTGTCGCAGCTTGATGATCAGTTTAGCCGATTTTTGATAGAAAACAACTTTTTGCTGCAACACAATATAAGAAAAAGCAAACGTAATCTTCAGGTATGCCTGGGCATATGTTTAAATACCTTCAGTGCCGCAGTTGGATGTCCTCTAAGCAGAATAGTCTGCCATGAGGGATTTTTCACAGGGTGTTTGAGAACCCTAATTTTAAAAGTCAGAATTCAAATGTTACTCCATTTTTTATTTTTGTTTTTGTTTTAAGTTGGCTACAGTTAGAAATTTAGTTTCAGTAACAGTATAGTTACAGTTTCTGAGAACTCAAGAAACAGAAGTTGTGGTTTGTAAGGTGTTTACTGCATGTATTTGGAGTACCTACGGGAATGCAGTTTTGTTTACCCCATCCCTTCCGCAAGCAGTTTCTTCACTGTCTTAGTAAGTCTTTGATGCAGAAGAAACACAGGAGAATAAATCCTTACATATAGCTACAGAATCACAATAAATAGCAAGGAATCTTCTGTCCATTATATTATACTGACAAAGAAAAGGATCGAGCAGTTGGTAGTGAATGGCATGGCAGAATATATTTGTGGACTTCATTACTTTCCTTGTCTGTGTATTTCCAAGTGGCAGCAAACATCTCTCCTTTGTCTTCCTGAGCGAGAGCTGTACCTGTCAAGCTAGAACCACTCTTCAAAAACTGCAGCTATACCTCCAAGGTGTGGAAGTGTGGTTCTCGAGGGAGGACAAGCTGTCTCCAGGACTATAGCGTACTATCTGCCTTCTTCCAGTAATGTCTCCAGCCCTCTCTCTTTGTTATGTGACAGGTCCCATCAGCTCTTTGTACACTAACAAAATGAAGTAACATAGCAGGCAGAGAAACTACTTCTTAGAGATAGTTGCAGTCCTTGTAGTCTTGCAGCAAGATACAACTAAGGCTTAGCCAGGCACATGTTCTTCTTGCCGATTGGTTTAATGAAATACAAGATTACACGTATAAACTTTTAACAATGTCTAATGCCAGGATAACTTCCAAGAAGACCCGATACAAATGGCAATGATCATCCACAACTGTCTGAAAGAGGAGAGGAAAATACTGAACAGTGCACAATTGTCTAATCAGGTACGTTAGTCTTGAAGTGTCTACTATAGTTGTGTCTGCCCTTTCCTGTTACTTGGGATACCAGCTGGTTTGCATAGCATGAGCTATTCAGAGGGGAGAAGGGCCAGAAAGTAATTTTGATTCTTTGAGTAATGTAAAAAACTATTTTTAATTCTTAGTATGGCCTAATGTGCTCGTCAGATCTTATTATATTTTAATAAAAAGCGTTTACCTTCTATCTCCAACAAGATTTCAGCTTTCTTCCTTCTGCATTTTACTCCTGATTTGGTCTGTCTTGAGCAGTTGAGCTTTAGTGGGTCTCTGGACTCTCTTACAAAGTGATGCTGTGTTACCTCTTCCCAGCTACACTCTGTATATTTTAAACTGAACTGCTGAACCACAAGCAAAGCATTTTCTTCTCCTCATCAATTCTTTGGCAGTGCGTCTGTTTGGGTTTTCCTTTCCAAGAACCGTGCTGCGATAAAACTAATCCGCAGTTAGGAAAGCCATGTAAACTACATAGCTAGATCCAATCTACTAATGAAGTAATAAAGCGATAACTGAGCACACTATGTTCTGATATAGAAATTCTTCCCTTTACAGCAAATTTTTGATTGTGTTGTAGAGAGAGCTGAGCATTGGAGCATAGGATTTCAACCATTGTCCTAATGCAACTGTGTCCAAAATAGCTCTTCTAAATATGCAACGCTGGCAAAGCCTTTCTCAGATACTTTCCTCATAGCTGCAGTGCAGCTGACAGTTTCTGTACTGGTTTGTGACATGAAGTGCCCAAAACTGCCTTTCCAGCATTCCAGATGTTTCTAATAATGATAATTAAGAAAGGGAAATAAATCATCTTCTACTTATTGTTGGCACTACATAAAACACCATGCCCTACCCTCTGATTTCCCAAAGCAAACGAACTTACAAGCATCATAAAAACAAGAGAGTCTCCTGTGTTAGACGATAGTCAGATTGCTGTCATGGTCCCATTTAAACTTATGTTGGGAACCTTTGCCTGTTTGTAAGTTGCCTGGATTGGCAAAACAATATGTTTCTAATACTTATATTAGTTACATGTGGAACAAAAAAAATCCTGTCTTTGAACTTACTGCAGCTCTACCTGAGAGAAGTCATGCTATAAGCTACTGAAATGAAAACTTCTAGTTTCCAAAGGAACTGTACTGAGATCTGAAGTTTACTTTAACGCCCTGTAGGAAATGAACCACATACTGCATTACCCTGTATGCCAATCTGTCTTGTCCTTGTCCCTCACGTTTTCCTCCCTAGAGCCTGAGTGGATGAGTCTGAAGTTTAATGGAGATGTGATCCAGCCTTCAACATTGCTGTTTTCCTGGAATGTATTTAGAAAATACTTGAAGATAAGCAAACAAAAAAACAAAAGTGCAAAAAAAATTTTTATAGCTTTTTATTGCTATGATGAAACATGCAACATTTCCACATGAAAGACACTTCTTCACCCTTGTCTTTTCTTCACAAAATCACTTTTATAAAGGAGTGCTATGATTTATCAGAACAAGTACTGCTTCTTTAGGCTGTTTGTCAACAAAAGCCACCAACTGACATTAACGAAGAAAGATTTGCTGTTAGTTCAGTCCGGTTTGACTTCTGTTTTTGTTCTGCTTGCCTTGCTTAGATGGAAGTGGGAGGCATGCAGAACACCATGACTGGGATGCTGGACAAACAGAAGGAGCTTGATGCAAAAGTTAAGGCTGTAAAAAACAGTGTTACGGTAAGTATAGTATGATTGCAGCTATATTTGAAGTAGTGCTTGTTGAATCGTAAATGTCAAAGAGTTTTCAGTGCATAAAATATTTTTTAAATAACAAGTAAAAATTAGGAAGTTGTTTGGCTTTCAACTCTGTTATTAGTAACTGAAACATAGCAAGTCAGTACTTGTCAATAGTACTGCAATACGGATTGGGATTTGGCTATTGTAGCAATATCAAATTTCTCGTGCTTAAATTTTAGCAATAAAAACATTTTAGCTATATGAAATACTAGCAACCAGGGAAGAATTCTTTAAAAGATCACAGACTGTCAATTCATTGTTAACTAGAAGACTGAGGTTTTTTTTTATTAGCATATTGATAGTTATTGCCTTAATTAATACTGTCACAAGAGTCAACTTTTTTCAGTGCAATACTTGAGAGTTTGAAAAGAGCTGAAGATGCCGTATGCTGTCCCAAACAGTAGCCTGGGTTCTTCTAAGTTCTCTCAGCTGGTATGGCCAGGCACTGAGGGTGTTCCGTGTTTTATTATGGACAGATTTTAGTTTGCTAAAATGAGAGAGGGAAGGTAACTAGAAAGTGGTTAACTTTAGAAATATTTCCTGTTAGGGAATTCCAGGAAAAGATATTCATCAGTGTAAGTGATTGTTGGCAGGCAGATCCTGGTCAGACATAATCTTGCGTAATGTGAAACTGAGTAATTGTTCCATCTTCATTCATGCTTTATAGGATGTAGAACAAGACATCAAGACACTAGAAGATGTGCAAGATGAATATGACTTTAAACATAAAACCTTCCAGAATAGAGGTAATTTATTGAGGACATACTGTATTGCATCAAGCCACGTTCTTGCTCTTTGTACTTCGTGGCAATAGCATTTCCACAAGGCAGCTGAAGTGGTAGCTGGGAACACTGTATGGAAGCTATCAGCCTGGGTTTTCCCCACCCCTTCTTTCCTGTTTTCACAAGGCCATGTCCTGCTGCAGTCCTCCAACTTCAGATTTACAATTTAGACTTATTTTACAGAGTATGAGCCCAATGGTGCATCACAAGAGGAATGTAAGAAAGAACAGATGAATCTCCAAAAGATGTTTTTCTTACTGGATATCAAGAGAAAGGTAAGATTGTAGTTTTCTTTCAGAAGGCAACAGCACTTTGTGTTGAGCACTTCCATTGGAATGGCATCATTCCTATTTAAAAACAATCAAATAAGAAAAATTCTCTACCCATTTATGAAGTAACATTTTGTTCTATCCATTCTTAATGGAAATCTAGAATATTTCGGAGCAGTAATAGTTCTCTTCTAGCAACCTTTATCAAACTCGATCAGGTACAGCTCAGAGAAGAAGAAGAGGAAAATGTGATATCAGTAGTTGTGTTTTTGAGGAGAAAAAAAGCAATCAAAGAGTTTGCACCTATATTTTAGTTAAGCACATTTACTAGTTGTAGTGCTCAAATTTCCAGCAAACAGTAGGGGATCCCAAGTATACACTTGGGAGGTATGTAGATAGAATACACCTCTTTAGAGGTCAGTGATACTAAATATACATTGTTTCTCCAGTTAACCTAGCTAATACTCCACCTAGAAAGAAGTAGCTGGATTGGAAGAACTCCTCTATTGATAGAAACTATTACTTTGTAGTCATTGGAAAGTTTTGTGAGGCATGGCATTAGCTAAATCAGTACTTACCTTTTCTGTACAAAGTATTTTTAATAAACAAGTTACTTCAATATTTCCCTTAGGAAGTGGTGGCCAAGATAATACAGCTGTTGAACACCACAGAGCACACACAGAGTGCTCTTATTAATGAGGAGCTGGTGGAATGGAAACGTAGACAACAGACTGCATGCATTGGTGGCCCACCCAACGCCTGTCTTGACCAGCTACAGAACTGGTAAGTCTCCAGTCAAGGACTGCATTGGCCAGGCACTCAAAGTATGGCAGAGCACCAGATTTGTCAGATATGCCACATGTGCTGATTATATGTTTTCATTCTGTTACAGCTTAACTAGAGGTCATTGACTTATTATCGTATCTCCAAGGAGCAAGAAATGCTGTCTGTGCAGACCTTAGGGATGGTTACCTTGCTGCTGTCCCAGCATTATTACAATGAAAACATGCTAAAAATAACAGAATTGTGTAATTGTAGGTTCACCATCATTGCTGAAAGCCTGCAGCAAGTCCGTCAGCAGCTCAAAAAGCTTGAGGAACTGGAGCAGAAACTTACTTACGACCCTGACCCTATCACAAAAAACAAACAAGTTTTGCAAGACCGAACACACAGTCTTTTCAAACAGCTTATCCAGAGGTAACAGACTAGAAAAGCCTTCCTATGATTGCATGAATGAATGGATCTAGAGTCTTCCCTTCTGTTTGCTCGGTATTTCATGCACCCTAACTTGCATTTTATGAGGTTTTCCTGAGTCACAAACATTAAACAACTATTTTCAAGATTCCCTCCTTTTTTGTTTAGGCTTGTGGAAAGGGTTTGTGGTCTGCCATAGTTTAAGTTGGCAGGGGCTTTGCTACAACATGTGTCAATTACAGAATCAAACTCCTAGTCCGTCAATCCATTTCTTGCTTTCAGCTTCAACCCTGCAAACCAGCTCAAGTAAACAGACATAGGAAACTACCCACACCAAGCTATGCCCAAGATAAATACACACTAGATTCTCCCTCCTTTTGGCTGTGGATGCATCTTCCTTGTCTCCAGCAAAGGGAGAGCAGTCCTACCTCTGTCCCGCCTCTATGACGCAAGTTACTGTAGTCAGTACATGCTAGATGTAACTTCACAGTCTCATTCTGTAACATACAGTAGGGAACAATTCACGCTGAGGAATACTTGAGACTAGCAGATACAGAGCAGAGGCTTAGATGCAGTATGTAACCCCCTGTATGGGGACTAGAACTCAGGATTCCAAAGACCCATTCAGATGCCTTAACCACTAGTCTTCAGTTAGAGAAAACAGGTATTCTTCAGTCAAGTGAAGGTCAACAAGGAAGGGCTGTGTTAATCCAGTTTCCTTATGTGCAAGTAAGCGGAGGGAAACGTCTCAACTTGCTAAGATGCCTTAGACTTGCTAACAGAAACACTAGGGTTTATGTCTATACAGCACAGTGCCGCACAAAAGGCACCTGAGACAGGAACAGCTTGGGCTGCATTAGAACAGGTTAGCCTCAGGAGTTTGCTTTATGGAGTTAGCTAGCCCTTGCTGAATCCCCAGTCTAGTTTATCTAGCTCTTGGGTGTGTGTTACAATGCTGTAACAGAACTGAGCAAGCTGAGGAGTGCAAGTGAAGCAAAACTCCTCATTTGAATTACACAGGTTACATCGGTATTTACGTGGTTTGATTTCACGGAATTTGGAGATGGCACTATGTCCTCCCCAAAGACTCATGTATTTAGGAAAATATATCTTACGAAGTCTTTAAACATCCCTAGCCCCATTGAAGCCAGCAAAAGAAACCCATGCACAGACCTCTTTTGAACAAAAACTGAATTAATATATAAAGTGTGCAGTACTACTGGTAAACACTATTCTTTTCAAGTTCTTTCTGCATGTAACTTCATATTCCTTAAAGAATACATTAACAAATCAAAACACCATTAATCTGTTCTTTCCATAGCTCCTTTGTGGTAGAGAGGCAGCCTTGCATGCCAACACATCCACAGAGGCCATTAGTCCTGAAGACAGGAGTACAGTTTACCGTGAAGCTGAGGTATGTTTTCTGTTTCTCCTTCTCTTGTGTTAAGCCTTTCATTTGATTGGCTTCCTATAGCTGGGAAGATTGCACACCTTACAGGTAGCCGAAGCGCTGAGGTCAAGGGGACAAGGAAAGTGTCATGTGGCAGGAGTATGTCTTCTAATATGTTTAAGTTTCATTCAGTTTTTACCCTTGACCGGATGTGGTGATGGTTGAGTATCTGAGAAGCACAACCAGACAGTAGTAGGTTAGACACATGCAGACCATTTGATCATGCAAAATGACTCATTTGCCAATCTGTTTTTATCTCTAAATCAGGAACTGGATCAGTTGTACAGACACTGCTAATTTATCCTATCGCTTCATCTCCATTAGCTTGTAAAGAGCAAGCATGGGGCCAATACATGGTTTTCAGCTCTACAGCTTAAATATACCTGCGATAAGCTTTTCCTCTTTAGTGCTGCTATCTTTTGCAGTGGTAGTCATTTTATTTCTTATTTTTTTTCCAGATTGCTGGTGAAATTGCAGGAATTGAATTACAACCTGAAAGTGAAAGTTTTATTTGATAAGTATGTTGCATTCTTTTCCTTTCCTTGTGTAAAGCAATGTTTGTTTTGACTGCTCGAACCAATTGCTTCTCTTACACAAGAGATTTCACAGAAGCATTTTACCAGTTCCCAGTCAGCTATTAAAGCAACCAGATTTTCCATATGCAGAATCTTTAGAAAGATTTTTAATTTTTCTTTTTTAACAGGGATGTAAATGAGAAGAACTCAGTCAAAGGGTAAGTAGCATCACTGTTTCATATATTGAAGTTGGGTTCTTACAACAATTTCAGGCCCCTGATTATTTTCTCTCTTTGTGTAGATTCAGGAAATTTAATATTCTAGGAACAAACACAAAAGTAATGAACATGGAAGAATCTACTAATGGAAGTTTAGCAGCAGAATTCAGGCATTTGGTAGGAGACTTCTTCTTTTATTGACACATTTAATTGTGTGGGCAGAGGGTGTGGTAGGAAGCTGATAGTTTGCTTTTTATTGAAGTCACTGTTTACTTTTGTAAAAAAAAAAAAAAAAAGGAACCGTTAATTAACATCATCTTCCCTTTTCAACATATTTGGCCTGTTCCTATAGAAATGCTATTGCTTTTGTCATTGAAATAGGGCCCGAAAGGCAAAGAAGTCTTCACTGCCATGTGGTTTATGCTATAAGGAGTTTGTTGGAGGAAGAGAAGAAGCCTAGACATACCATTTTTGCCTTTTCTGAGGAAGACCCAGAGATAGGAAAGCATGGAGTAGTTTAAAGATCTCTAAGACTGGAAGAAGAAAACTGTCTAAGAAATTCACAGCAATTTCAATAAGAAATTCAGCATCTTCAGACTATACAAAACTGGATTTACAGAGTGTGAAATGAATCAGATTGGTTCTGTCATTGCAACAGGAAAGGAAAAAAATACAAGTCTTGAACCAGTTAATGTGCAAATCTCTTTGTTATCCAGAAGAAACACTACCAGTTTTCTGAATTGGACAATAGTTCTGAGGTTTAGTTTAATAAACCAGTATTTCATCTGATCCTTCCTGATTTCATTCTGCTTCTGTTCCTATAAAGTCTCTTATATAAGAAGAGACATTGCATCCTAATGGTACAGATGATATTTTCCACAGATGAATAGTTAATGAAAGACTAGCACCAAATAGGATCAGACACTAGCACAGCAAATTTACGTACAGTTAGGAACTGCAGTACATAAACATTTGTGTACACGACTGGCTAAAATAAATGAATGACGGATCTTTGTTGTTGTTTGCAGCAACTGAAAGAACAGAAGAACGCAGGAAACAGAACAAATGAGGTATGCAACAGAAACCCCGTTCACAAAGCTTCAATACAAAGCCAAAAAGACATTCAGATATTTAAGATGATGCTCCACTCAGCCCCATGAAGAAACACACAGGAGGTGCATGACCAGTAGAGTTCAGCAATTCTGGGAAGTGATCCATGTGGGAGATACGCATGTGAGAACTACTGCCAGAACGGTGTCCCTCTGGACTCTCCCTCATTGGTAGCTAGCTTTAACAGGGCTTCCCAGTAATTACAGATTTTTCCGTGGCTTCTGGGTAGCAGCTAAGACAGAGAAGCCGAGCAAGTATCCATCCTAACACAAAGGTCAAGGAAGTCAAGTGATAATTCTGACTGTGGCCTGTGAACCATTTCTGATGTCCAGACAGGGAGTATCCCAGAGCCAGTAACCTTGGGAAAGAGAGTTTTTCCCCTATAATAAATCCCTACCTTCTCCCCCAGAGAGTTTGGGGTCCCTGGAAGAGTTTGTTTTTTATTTTTAAACCTTTGTCTTCAAAGGGTCCTCTTATTGTAACAGAAGAACTTCACTCCCTGAGTTTCGAGACACAGCTGTGCCAGCCTGGCTTAGTAATAGAGCTAGAGGTAAGTCTTAAATGAAGGAAATGGAATTAACTTCCTCTGTGTCACACCTCTATTTGACAAAGTCACCCAAGTCTTTCTAGTACATCATACTGAATTTCTCCCCCTTGCGTGTACGCTTTCAATGAAAGAGAGAAGACAATTCAAGCAGGGAGTTAAAATGAAAACAGGTTTGTGAGTCATCTAGTGAAGGACTGCAGCAGGGATACAGAACACTCTGACACGTTTCTTCCTGTGTCCCTTTCAGACCACATCGCTTCCCATCATTGTCATCTCTAACGTGAGCCAGCTTCCAAGTGGATGGGCTTCTATCTTATGGTTCAACATGCTGTCTACTGATCCCAAGGTACAAAACGAGAAGGGCAAAACAAAAACATTTCACCCCTTCTTGCACATAGAAGTAGTCTGCACAGTTCCTGAAATTGTATCAGAAGTGTAGTTTTCAAGCATTCAAGCTTGAGTACAGCTTGAATTAATGTTTACTAACTATAAATTGTATTTTTCCATTCTGTTTTAGAACTTGTCCTTCTTTCTAAATCCACCTTGTGCAAAGTGGTCTAAACTTTCTGAAGTTCTGAGCTGGCAGTTTTCTTCTGTGACAAAGAGAGGACTTAACACAGATCAACTGAGCATGCTGGGAGAGAAACTACTTGGTATGATCTGCTTCTATCGCTAGGCTTTTTGGTTTGACTGAACAAGCAGATGGCCTGTTTGAATTGAAGCAGTCACAGAAACAGTCTGTTTCAAGTTTTTGCATCTTCTCGCTCCTTTTCCCATTACACTATACCACACTGTAGCAATGCAGCATTTTACAGTTTTCAATACAGTAAGAGTTTACAAAAGAAGGTCAGGTGATGAGAAATCTGTAGTCCTAGCCTTGGAGTTTGTACACTATCAGTGCTAATTAGGGCTACTTCTGCCTTTTGAAAAACTACTAAACATGCTTTTTTTTTTTTAATATCTCCAGTAGTTTTAACTTCACATATGCCCCCAGCGAGGAATGCTTACTCTGTCCATACAGAGTTGGGATATTGAAGCACACACAGCATGAAACTACTGAAATATACCAAATTAAGCTTCTCCAAGACCGGCATCTCTAGTAAAAGTCTAATCAGCCATGGATTTTGTTTTCTGAACTGCTCAGTTTGCCTGATAGGCAGGGCGTCTGTCACAGCTACTGAGTTTGCATAGGAAACTCAGAATAAGAATATTGTTGATTTGGTATATTCCCCTAATACTTAAGTTTCTGAAAGCATTCAGTAAGGATGGTATTTAAATCTCATTTCTGCAGCAAAAAGTAGTTATTTTAAAAAATCTAGACTTGTAGTATAGTCTGTAATGGAAAGAATCAGGTCCCAAATGCAGTCATGGTCTGCCAAGTCACAGCACAGGGTTTTCTTTGCAGTTTTGATGCAATTATGAAACACTATTAAAACAAGGAGGGGAAATGATTGCAACAGGAATGAGAAGACTGTAGCTGGGACAGACCTAGGAGCCAGTTTCTGAGACAAAAGCCTACAAGTTTACAAGTGAGCAACCTGGTCTGGAGGGAGGTGTCCCTGCCTATAGCAGGGTGTTGCAACCAGATGATCTCAAAGGTTCCTTCCAACCCAAACCATTCTGCGATTCTAAGTTACGAGAGTTGAGACAGGAAAGTTCTTAATCTCAAAGATGTCATAGAGTCTGCAGACTCCTACAAAAAGCTTATGGCTTGCTGTTTTCTTGCTCTGCTGTAGAAGAGGTGTAATTTTTTTTTCCAAAATGCTGCCATTAAGGAGATTAACTGATAAATATTAAGTGTAGCACAGTGTAGAAAGTGTCAGAATTAATTGGTTCCCATTAGGCAAAGCTTGTGTTGCAGTCTGTGGCCTGCTTAAATACGTTCTCATGCAGTGAACTTCAGATGGGAACTTTACAAGTGCTCCCTGCGCTAGCCTATAAAATACAGCAGCCTTCCTTTTATATTCCTTCTTAGTCCACCACCTCAGAGTTGTAAGTTAACCACTCAGGATTTGCTGCTGTAAGTTATTTCTTTTCAGTAATGTATGGATAGTGACTGAAGTTGATATATTCTGTTCAGGACCAACAAGTGGAGGATCTCACGATGGCCTTATTCCTTGGACAAGATTCTGCAAGGTATGAACTCAGTTAAGAAAAGAAATTAAGAGGGTTTTTCTGTGCGTTTGTTTTGTTTTGTGTTCCTACCCATCCAAGAGCCAAAGCCTTTTCTGTATTCTTAAACAAGCACAGTTGTGTAAGAATTAACCAGTGACACCTGTGAGTACTGTAGGTTCAGGCAACATTTTCTTTCTTCCTGCCTCTTGCCTTAAGATTCAGTACATGGTTCATTTCCAATAGCTTCTGTCCCTCTGAAGTAGGGGAATGGAAAGAAGGAAAAAAAAAAAGAAATCATAAGAGCATGGGGTGAGGGGGAAGAAGAAAGGGAAGAAACATGCAAGAACAGGAAGATGATGGCATCAGTCCAAAGAGCTTGCTTCCTCTCTGGTTAACACTCATGCTTCCCCACCTCTGAATTTCAGGAAAACATAAATGATAAAAATTTCCCTTTTTGGCTGTGGATAGAGGGAATCCTGGAACTTATTAAGAAACACCTCCTTTGTCTCTGGAACGATGGGTAAGACCTGAATTAAATTAACAAATATCGAGCCTCAAACCTCTCACTTCGCAGTTGCATTGTTGGGTTGTGAAGCTGTTTGTGCTGATACTTTGAATGAAATAAAGAGGATCTTGTAACCAGAAAATCCTGAGGCACAAATTCTAGCAGTGAGGAAGATTTCACTGAGATAACTACTTAAAGCAAAAACATCAGATGACCAAGCTGCAGAGGAGGGCTCTGGTCATTCAGTTTTTGTGCTCTGCTTCTGCTGTAAGTAGATCCTCTCTACGCAACAGAACAGAGCCTCTTTTGTGTTTGTCAGGGAAGACTAAAGTACAACAACGTATAATTCATAAAGTGATCACCCATGTTAAAAAAAAAAAAAAATTCCACAAACAGTACTAGTGAGCCTCCTGTAGGTGGCAGCTGGCAAACACCAAACTTATCTACCTATGAGTCAAGGAGCTAGTCTTTAATAACAGAACAGTAAGACTGAAATTGAAAATCAGATCCGTTTGCCCTTTTATACTGGTTTAGCAAGCCTTGCATTCCAGTATTGCTGATTTCAGAAGCAACTTCTGCCAAGAACAGGTTCGGTCACGTTCACAACTGTGCATTTTTAGTGGTCTGTTTATATTTATCCATATTTGGAAATCCTATTAACAGCTCACTCACCATAGGAGATCCCACAGGTCTGCAGGGCATACAGCAGCTGAATTCCTCTTGCAGCATTCAAGGGCAGAATTCAAATTACAACTGTTCAGTTCCAGATGAGTTTGGTCTAAGCCCTTTATACAATGGCCTTGTTTCACTTTTGAACACAAAGTGAGCAGACAGTAAGAACAGACAGAGTTTCAGAGATTCATTTAACAGATGGCTAAGTATTAGAACACTTGCCTTTCTTCACACTCGGGGATGGGGAGGCAGAAGACTGTCATTAATGTGCTTTAGAAGCTAAAACACAACTTGACTTCTGCTTCCATGGCCTAATTTTGATAGCAAGAAACATTTCCCTTTATTCCAAGCTTAGATAAATGTTTAGATAAGCCACCAGGCAAAAGGAAGAGTGGTGAGGAGAGCAGTGATGATTCATGGCTCCTATAGTGCAGCTCCAGCCTGTCGGTCCCACTGCTGGCTTCCCAGCTGTTCACAGGACAAAGCTTTCTAAGGTGCTTTCATAAGTACTTCAGCTCTTTTTAAGTACAAAAAAGTTTTTTAGTTTTTTTCCTAGCTAGACTAGCACAGCTTAGATTTTTTACTGAGGGGTTAACTCAACTTTTTTTTCCACCCCCCCAATGTACAGCTGTATCATGGGTTTCATCAGTAAAGACAAAGAACGTGCTTTATTGAAGGACCAGAGACCAGGAACATTTTTACTAAGATTCAGCGAAAGCAGTAGAGAGGGAGCGATCACCTTTACTTGGGTAGAAGGATCTCAAAATGGTAAGTTGGTAACAGAGAACACCTTTGTCTTAGAAATGTACACTTACATCAGAGCAGTAGGTCTTCACACTTTTCTCTCACACTGTGGGACAACACAACACCCCACCCTAGCAAGTCCAGCCGACAAGCAGCAGGCCACGAGCAGATCCACACCTTATTTGGTATAGCTGATAAGCCTTACAGTTAGTTCTAATCTCCAGCTAGGAAAAGTAAGACTTGTCAGATGCAGCTTCTGACCTGGAAGTTTCTTAAGCGTGGACACGGTCTTCCTGCCTAATTAGGTTCCCTCTAATCGAGCGATCTTCAGCATGCATGTGCACCCACGCACAAAAATAATCTGTGTCTCCTTCCATCTAGCCCCATATCCAGAGATTCCTCTCCCAGGAACTGTTCACTACAGCTGCATTTGGTCCTCTGTACTATTGTTCTCTGCCCCTACTTCATCTTGCATGCGGCACGCCTTTCAAGTTCTCCATCCCATCTGTTCCTTTATTCTCATGTTCTTCCCAAGCAAACCTCATATTCACTTATCTCATTTTCTTCACAGTTCTCCTTCCTCCAGTTTCCAGGAAAGGACAGATGAACTACTTGATACCTTAGTTAGCTGTGCTACTTCTCTCTCACACTTGTTCAGGGAAGCCTAAAAACCCCAAAGCTGCAAAAAGATACAACCTCCCTTAGTCCTACCAGGCCTCTCACCCATCATACTGCTTTAATCAACTCTACCTGCCTGGCTGTTGACACTTCACTTGGATGAGGCCAAGACTGCTAACAGCTGGAAGAGAGAAAGCGCTGAATGTGCTTGAATCACCTCTTCGTTCTTTCTCTTTGCTGTCCTCATAACCGAGTCATCCAAAAACTGAGGAAAGATGCTGACAGAATTTAGAGCTTTCAGGAAGGCTTCCTATGGCTCTTTTTTTTTTTTTTTCCCATAAGAGCTCCCCTGTGGTGTTCTAGGATCAAACTTCCTAATAAGCCGTTGAGCTTGAATCGCATCATCTGGCAGAAGGTTGATGAGGTAGCACAGCTTAAATAGCGAGCTATTTCCAGTTAATTTCCATAGATGTCACCCCAGTCATTCCGAATACAAAATACACCAAGAGCCATCACTAAACGCTATCACTCCCATTTGCCATCCTACCCCATAAAACAGTTGTGCTCGCTTTAAAAGCCCTTAAATACTTACCTGCTGCATAGAAGATGACATTCAGGCAAGCCTGAAGCTCACCTGACCTCTGTGTTTTTTAGAAGTATCTGCAGCTTTTCTGGGAAGTCCTAGAAAAGACTTTGAAACTAAGAGTTATTTCTTCTCTCATCTGTAGAGCCCCAGTTCCACTCAGTAGAACCATACACCAAGAAGGAGCTCTGTGCTGTTACTTTCCCTGATATCATTCGCAACTACAAAGTGATGGCGGCTGAAAACATTCCTGAAAATCCACTGAGATTTCTGTACCCAGATATTCCCAAAGACAACGCCTTTGGCAAATATTACTCCAGGCCTAAGGAGGGTGAGTGCTATAAGTGGCTCATATTGAGCGTTTGTTCTTGGGATACTTGGGCACTGGATCGTTTCCATGGCATAGAAAAAAGAGACAGCAGTGGGACTGAAAGTCTTGGCAGCCTGACCCACGCTTGAGTGCTGCTCAGCTAAAAGCTGAGAACCAGCACCTGCACTTCAAGAGGTTAAGAAAAAGTTTTTAGAGAGGAACAACACTAGTCAGCTCAGAAACTGAGAACATAGTTGTCTCTGGCCTCTAATTCAGTTTTATGTTTGCCCGTGATTTATTTCAGAAAAGTAAGTTCCCACTAACAGCTGGATCCATAACAGTCACGTTTACTACACTGATACTGGGGCTAGACAGGATATATTGATACAACTACATGAAACTTTAGGGGAGGCTGTTTCCCTGTTTCAGTAGTGGAAAAGCAAAAACTGACCAAGAAGTGAGAGAAATTAACCATAGTGCCATAAAACGCACAAGAGAGACCTGGGTATTGTTTTGACCACAAGCTGTATTGGCAACAACAAAGACAGCAATGTAAGGTAAACTTGCTAACAAAACAAGCTATTTATTTTTTTCTCTCTCCTGCAGCCCCAGAGCCTATGGATACAGATACTCCCAAGGGAAACGGCTATATCAGGACTGAGTTAATCTCTGTATCTGAAGTGTAAGTTTCCACATAAATGGAGAATTTCTGGGAACTAAGCACGATTTTTTCAGCTGTAGTTCATTGGTGTTCATAGTATTCAAGTTGTAGGTGCCGGTAACAAATCTTTCCTCTCTTTAAGGATGTGATCATCCCACATTTGTGTATGGTTATCACTGAAGCAATTAGAATTTTTAAGTAAAAATACATTAAAAAAAAAAAAAAAACAGAAACTTGCAGGCAGCTGTAGCTAGTACTATCTACAACTGCCTGCAACGATTTCTTGAAAAGCAAGTTCTGAAGCACTTACTGAATTGTTTGTTTAGTATGTAGATCATCAAGTATTCCCAGTATTCATTTTAGGCTGTACTGGCTCTGCAGAGCATTGTGTGTTTCTCATAGGCTAGGTCTTTGGTCTGCTCACAAAAAAGCAAAATTGCTTCTGACAGGTTCTCAGCAATACCAGGCAAAGCATTCACAGGTAGGCTAACAGACGCACACAGAAAGAAGTGTCAGACTCACGCAGCTGGTGAAGGACTCTCTGGTGATGCAGCACTCCTCAGGAAGCAGCCCAGGCCCAAGAGATGCTGTGCTGTTCAGTGTCTGGCCTTTATATGAGCCCAGGGGCTCCACTCTCAGCCCACCCCTTCTGGTCAGCTGGGGAGCACGGGTGCAAACAATCTGCCTGTGCCCCCTGGGCCAGACACAGCCCTTTACAGCTCAGTCACCAGTTCAAGCCCTGACCTAACAGCTCCCCTACAGTCTGCTTCAGAAAACCCTGTTTATGGAACTTCTAGACTCAGAGGCAGACGTGGTAGCCCAGTGGTGCCTTGCTTCTTTAATGAAGGTTTCTCTCTCTTCTCATCCTATTAGCCACCCTTCCAGGCTCCAGTCTCCAGAAAATCTGCTGCCTATGTCTCCTGAAGAGTTTGATGAGGTGTCTCGGATGATGGACCCAGCAGAGATTGACACTGTGGTACGTATCACAAAGCAGCCTTCTGCAGGAGCTAAATTTCCATTTCTCCCTTTTTTCCCCCCATTCAAACATACATCAGATGCTTAACACAGGCTAATACTTCAAAATGCTTCACTTCAAAGCTGTAAGAGAAGCTGGGAATCAAGATTTAAATTTGGATTGCTACGAGTTGGTCTTTCCACTTTTTTGTGGAGAGAGGAGTGAAGAACAGTGTAGCTTCCACAGCGTTCCCCCTCCTCCTTGGGCCGGGGAGACAGAAAAGGAGGAAGGAATAATGCTGTAATCTTTTGTGTGGTGTTTAGGGAAGGGAGGAAAGCTGGAGAAGGCATGTAGCTTGGAAGCACTGCTGCACCAGTGCCTGCGAGGTACTGCCTGCTAACAGACCAGTATCATCCCTTTGCTGTACTTCAGGGGAAGAAAACAACAACAAATTAAAGCGTGGTTTGAGCACCAGATTCACATCTTAGGATATCTGGGGAGGACATCATTGTGCTCTGTTGTTAGCAAACAAGGCAGTGTTAGGGCTTTACTCGGCTTGCTTAACTGGCTTGTACTTTCCTTACTGCAGATGTGTTCAGCGTATTCGGCGTAAGGCTAGAGCTTTTACTGCATCACTGGCACAGCCAATCAGCTTCTGCATCCTGCTCTACAGTCAGGCTTGGTGGCGAGTTCACTTCAGTTCTTTCGGAAGGCCGTACGTAATTCACAGCACATCAGTTTCTCAACCTGAAAGTCCAGTAGTAATTTTTAATCGGGGGGGGATATAAGCAGCATTTGAATAGCCTCCGTACGTGCACTTAATGTTATTTCAAGTTGTGTTAAACAATTTGCTATTGACAAGATGCTGTACCAGAGTGTGGGAAGAAAGACCAGGAACAAGGGCTCCTCAGCAAGAGTGAGGGGAGAAACATGCACTTCAGTGAATTAGTTAAATGGAACATCATGGCTGTACATAGAAGGCTTCAAAGGAAAGCTTGTTCTTTTGCAGAGGTTCTGTTCAGAAAGCCTGCACCTGCAGAGCAATTGCTTCTGAAGAACTTTGAATTTTCTTCTGCATCACAAAAAGAGGAGCAGATGAACACTGCAGGTACATGGCACGGCAAATCTGCGTGCTACTGTAGTTTGTTCTGGCTTTCTTTGATACAGACATGGCACACAGCTCTGCAGGAGAACATAAGCCAAAAAATGGTATCTGCATTTCATTTTTGCTTGTTTTCATGGTAAAGTCTTCTCGTGTAGAATGTTTTGCACAATCTTTCACAGAAAGAGCGCTTCTTAGGATAACTAATTAACAATTCCCTGTTAAGAGGCAAGGTTGTCCTAAGAAGTAGGTCTCTTGGACTAAGAGCATTTGTTAGTCCAGACTGCTAATTAGCACACAGCTGATCAGAAGGGCTCCAGAACACTGATGCTAAATCCCACACGTTTAAGGAGAGTTGCTACTGCAGCTTCTGAGCCTGCTGCCGTCCACTGCCAATGCCTGGGAGGTCAGCGCTGCAGTGCTACTTTGATGCCATTCAGACATGCCAAATGGATCCCCTGACTCTTAAATAAATAAATGACTAGTTCAATTTAGTGCCATCCCTGGAGGCATTCAAGGCCAGACTGGACGTGGCTCTGGGCAGCCTGGTCTAGTGGTTGGCGTTCCTGCACTCAGCAGGGGAGTTGAAACTCAATGATCTTTGAGATCCTTTTCAACCCAGGCCATTCTATGATACAGTGTGTTCTGCCCAAGAAGACCTATGTGGCCCCTGAAGAAGTTTGAGGGAAGTAAAACTTGAAGGACCTAGCAAACTACATACTTAAATGGAAAATGTTTCTACTTTCTTATTTTTTGTGCCAAACATTGCTGAGGTTAACAGAGAATCACAACAACTGGTAATCTAATGCTTTAATGTTATCATGAATAATTGAATGCAGAACTTCTTTGTGAAACAAAACCAGACATTTATTTCTTGACCTACGCTTTGTACCTATATTTTATGTGCAGCAGTTTGTTTTCATTACATTTAAACTACAATTTTATCAGCCAGGATGAAATTTTCTTATGAGATTTAAAGCAGTAGCCTTAAGTGTAGCTTATAGCCAAGAGACTATTTTTTTGCTGTTTTAAATAAATGGAAATGTCTCCCGACACTTGTCCTTTGTGTTTTGGCTCCTTCTTTTACGAAGATGATGCATCTGTAACTGCTTAATTGTACACAGAGTAGAGACAGTTCTGGTGCTTAAGGTGATATAGATGCTTTCAATCCAATGCATTGTTGCAGGTCAGTCTGCATGAGAGTTCTCAGAACACAACCAAACTTCAGTAGATTCTGCTTGGATTTTTAATTTGAGTTAAGCAGTAAAGTAACTGGCCTACCAGTAACCTTTGTGGGCCATCAAGCTGGCCCACTGCTGCATCGCTGTGCTGTGCGGCCATCAGGTGATACCATCTCTTGGCTCAGGCTTTACACAGCCAGAAGACAGCTAAAAGGAAAGGAACTGTTGAGATGAGGGATGGAAGAGTAGTCAAGAGAAGGACAGAGCTGGGGAGGGCATATGGCCAATCCACTTAAGAATTGCAGTATTAACAGAATGCAACAAGTGAAATGCCACAACTCTACACATGTAGACTTGATCAGATCAACGCATTCTGCTGCACAACAGAAGCGAGAAGATTAGGGTTTTCTGGACAGCCTCCCCTTGACTGAGGGTTTGCAACTCAATGCAGTCACAAAGAAAACCGATAAAAACTCACCACCGCCACCACCTTCTTGGTATTTCCATTTATTATGCCGTAAAAAGCAACACTATCTGGATTTTATTTCTTAAAATAAATAGCTTTCATTTTCAGAACCAGTACAGCTCAAGTTTAGATTCACTCGTGGGAAACTGCTAGAAATACATTCATCACTGTCTGTTCCCCACAAGACAGAATCTAGAAGTCAAGATCAGCCCAGTCAGTTACAATGTCCAGAAGTACACTGCCGATAAGTATAGTCACTGATAGTCCAGCTCTGAAGCAAAAAATAATCCGGTACAATACATTTTGTTCACAAAGGTCGGCTAATTAATGCTAAGACTATCACGATATTTCTGAGTACAAAGCATTAAGTTAGCTTAATTCAGTTTGTGATACAGAAGGAACGTGACAAAACAAAGGTGTGAGGGAATCTTCTTTGGAGCATAAGGAAGTCAGCATTTGATAAGATAACCAAAAGCTATTTACGTGAAAATCTACGTGTCAGTGTCATAGATGATGAACAGCCAAACCAATATACTGCATATATTTATAAATAACGCCATGTCTAAATAGCTGCATTGCTTAATTGGACGTTACAAAATAACGCATCTTCTCACGATGAGAAAATACTAAAACTATCCAGCAGAAATGCACTTGAAGCTAAGACTGGCTAAAAGCACTCCGTAGGATCTAGAAAGCATTAAGTTTAGGGACAGCTGTAATTTTTTTTTTTTATGTTAACTCAGTTAAAATGCCACTTTGGGGAAGTTTGTATATACGTGTACTACATAATAAGCTTATGTTTTAAAAATGCCTGTTTGAGCGATGCAAGTTTCAGTTAAACAAAACGTAATCAGGTATTTTTCTGAGAAGCTAAAGGATATGTTGTCATAGAAAAATGGAAGAAATCAGATTACCACTGAGACACAGGATACTAGAGCCCATCTGAAAGACTTTATTCCTCTATACTAGATTTAACAGATCTGTTGCCAGAGAAAACAAGTTGCAGTTTAGCATAGAGCGCAGAGGAGAAGAGGCCTTGTGCTATTCAGTGACCAGTGTGGCTCAATAAAGAGCCAAACGTCATTTGATTTAGTTTGACTAAAACTAAGGTGACTGTGACACAGGATGTGAAGAGAATGGGTTAGAAGATGTTTGAAAGCCCTCAGAAAAATAGCTGATCTTCAGAAAGAAAAGAACAAAAAGCACTGCAGCTTAATAGCAGTAAGATTCTTGAGAAAAAGTGTTTGATAACCATGCCAGCCAGTGCAGAAAGGTGATTTCAGGGCTTTTGACTTTCAGATTCATCCAAGATTTCATCAGCATGAGGACAGCCACTGCTTGTGATGAGTATCAAGCACTTTTCCATTTGATTTTTCCTCCCCGTGGGAGGCAGTATGGCGTATCGAGTAGAGGACTGTACAGGATCTCAAGAGAATTTATCCTCAGCTATTCTGACCTTCTGGGTCATTCTGGAGAATACACTTCTCTCCATGCCTCGGTTTCCCCATTTGCAAAAGAAAGATAACGTGGTTCAGATCGTCTTTATAAAGTGCTTGGCCCACTCTAGAAATGATCTACGAATCAGTTCAGGAGGATTTTGGTGCCTACACACAAAGTTTGAACTTCAAGATCTACTAATGCTTTGTGTGTTTTGTGCCAGCATAAAGTTTGTTATTTGTGCTATTCTTAAACATGATTTTCACGTGCCACATCAATTCTCCTTTAAAATCCACCTACGTCCAACAACTGCGGGGTCTTGTGAAAGTCAGCCTCTTACCTTTGAATCCCTGATCGTCTGAGGTTTTTAAACCACAGCACAGCATTGGTAAAAACAATTGCACATGGGATAGGGAACTGTTGTAACATCACAGTTCTGCAAACAGTGAAATATCTGCATCTACATTTCCCGTGACAGAGCATGTGCCAAGCTGCTTCAGCAGTAAGACAATAAAAGCCACAGCTCAAAGACATCACCTAATTGCGCTCCTGCTGCTAAACTCCTATTCTACACCAGCATAATCCCACTGACATGCCACTCCTCGATGGATGGCAGCGCAACAAGACAACGGTTCCCAAACTTTGGCTTATCTCCTGCTTCGCTCATGCTTTGATAGGCTCTATGCTCCTTAAAGCTGTTTCACTCCATCTGTGTTACTCATATAAGCCTAAATGTAGTCAGATTTACATGTAGTATTTGGTTTAGTGTTTTGCCTTTTACATGCCTACATTCCCCTCCCTGGTTCCTGGTGCAGCTGCCAAGAACAAGACATCAGCCCAAAGCGGGGTCTTGCAGCTTCAAGAGGTCAAGGCTCACCCAAGTGCAAATATACCTGCAAGGAACACGACTGCATAGAGTGGAAGCACCCACTTTCCCCAGCCATGGGGGAAGGACTTTAGCAGCTGAACATGGAAAGAGGAGGGAGGAAAGACAAGGGGAACTGAAAGAAATGCTAAAACACCACAACAAAAAACCCTAAATGTTGGCAGATGTTACAAGCCACACTCTCCCTCCTCTACGCCATTTGGTCAAACAAACCTTAAAACAGATGCCGTAACGAGACTATCTCTAAGAACAAGCCTAAGACCATGGACAACTGTCACCTATATACTCTTTTGAGATTTATATTATGTAAACAAGCTTGTGTGGAATTTTATTATTTTTTAAGAAGTAAGTGCAGATCCTTACCTAATACACCCAGCCTACATCTACATCAGCATCTTTAGCTTTCAAAAACCTCACTGCCGCTCCCACCTGACAGTACAACGGCTCATCTAGGCCATACTGGAAACACAGGGCTGTAGAAACAAAAACTCAGCAAAAAATAATTCCTGACCACAGACCAGAGTTCACATCGAACACAAAAATAAATTAAGTAGTGCACAGTAAAGCCAACAACAGCTAAATATTTGTATACATCAATTATATGCAGCATGAGGTAATATTGCTCACATTATGGAGGGAGATTCTTGGTTTTGTTTTTCTTTTCTTTTTGAGAGAGAGAGATTGGATTTGTCCTGTGCGTATAGAAACTCCTGTAACATAACACTGAAGTAACAGAGACTTCTGTAAAATATATACCACTATCAGATAGAAACACACACGCTCTTCATTACTTAAGTATACCACAATTAAATAGGTAACTGATTGGATTCTTAGGATCTAGCTGAGAATGATTATAGTAAGCCATCCAGGTTTTTATGAACCGTTCGGTTCTCCTTCCCATTATTGGAATCTTCTGACGGCGTGTACTGGACCTGATACTCTTGGAGAATTTTAAACACGTCATGGTGTCCAAAATGTAAAGCTTCATCCATTGGAGTGTTATTCCATCTACAGGGAAGAAGACAGTAATTCTAAGATCAGCATTGCAAGTATGGGGCTAAAAGCACCACAACTCTCATTCTGTACGTACTCCAGTAATAATTAAGCACACGAAACACTCTAAGCTCACTAACTAGGAAAATGCTTGGTAAGCTGAGTTTTTAAATAATGGTTTTTAACAGTTTCACCATCCCTCACTCCTGTTTGCTCACAGCACCTGCTGAGTGCAAGCAGGACTGTTCCGTCTGCCTCGCTACCCTGACTCCACGCGTGGCAGCCTCTTCTCCGCCCAGGGGAGAGCAGCACTAAAGCCACTCACCTGTCTTTGGGGAAGGGATTCACTTTGCAGGCCTCCAGCAGGAACTTAACAACATCCACATGTCCTGTAAGTCAAGCAGAATCGGGAGCGTGTATATGTTTACATGCATCTACATAGATGTTAAATTTCAGAAAGCAAATTACACGAGACATTACCTTCTGCAGCTGCTACATGCAATGCTGTTCGTGAGTCATAGTCTCTCTGCTCCATATCCATCCCTGACAGAGCAAATCTAAAAAAGGAATTGATTGTAAAGAAAAGCCTTATATAATTAAAATGAGATACAAAACTAGCTGGGAACAATACCACTCTGCTAGAACGATGATACGTCTGTTGCAAGAGGATATAAATGGCAACAAGTTGTTAGGAAAGGGGCCCTTACTGCCTCGGCTTCGAAAATAAGATAGGGGCTTAGCTTTCTTCCTAATCTTTAGTAGTTATTAAAAAAAATGAAGCATCTTGAGGGGGGGGTGTAACAGTCAATGCATCCTTATACTTTTTATTCTGTACAGAGGTATAATATTTCAAAACTTTTCTTTCAAATGTGTTCAACCAAACAAGGAGCCAGGCAAAATGCAGCTATTAAAATACAATAATTAGGGGAGTGTGAATAGAACACATTCCACCTCCAGTACAGCCTCAACATCCCCAACACCAACACAGTGTACGTTTAGAAGCAAACAAGGGCAGACCCCAAACCAGCAGCTCTCCTGTTCTCAGCCCCACGCAGATGTTTTACCTCCGGAGTGCAGACACATCCCCCGTGTAGGCGGCAAACAGCAGATTTATCACTGACTTCACCTACAAAGAGAGATGAAGCCCGGTTTATTTTGCTTCTTTCTTCAAAGAGAAAACAAATGGAACACCCAAGAAAGGTCGGTGTGGTCCAACTGCTCCGATGCTTATGAAGTGGTTGATTTTATCCCCTTCCCTGGCCACGCTCTGCAGGACAGTGTGAAAATTCTCAAACTCATTCCTGCTTGCCTTGCTACCAGCACTTCTGTGTGCATCTGTCCAAGGTTTACATCACAAAGATAGGAAAAGAACCATAAAACGTGTGTTCACATTCTACTGTGCTAAAAAAAATAGACTCTTGTTCTATGAACAAGCCCCATTCCTCTCTCGGATTGCCCATTCACACCGAGTGCTGAGTGATGGAGGGCATCGCTTGGCGCACTCCACAAACCATAAGCACCTCCCAGGACAAGCTGTTCTGGAAAAGCAAGAGTTTTAGAGCAGACTGCAAATGTTAAGAGAGATCTCCGCAGGCAGAAGAGCAGAGGTGATCATGGTTTTGCTTTACATTACAGACATTGCTTGCACGCATCTGAAGAAAGCCTCTCTGTAAGACAAACAATTGCAAGCAATTCTGTCACAATGAATTGTTGCAAGAACAGTGAGGTTTGCAGGCAGGCAAAGGCGGGTTCTTTTCAGATCCAGTAACACTGGTGAAGTCTCAGGCAGATAGTGCTTTTCTCAGCTGTACTAAATACCCTACTAAGAAATGTTATCATTAGGTTACAATGCCCACCTCATGTACATACTTTAACACATCCTGGCTGCAGTAACTCAGCAAGTTTTAATCGGAGAAAAAAAATTATGAGATAGATGGTTTTAAGCACACCACATCAGTCTGTTTCATGAACAGACACTGCCAATTCCAGGCACCATTCCACTGTGTTTTCCAGAAAACCTTTTGAATGGAGTCTAAGTTCTGCCGCTAACAGTCCCAAGTGTCAAGGGGAAGTGGCAGAGCAGAAAGCTGGTCCTGCACTGGCCTTGCACAAGAAGAAAGAATATATCAGTGCCCAAAAACAGTCCTGCCACAGGCTTCTGCAGAAACAAGGGTGTGTTTTCACATGGCCATGTGGCCAGCAGACAGCTGGGCCTCATGTGAACTTCCCTCACATCCCCTCTCCCTGCTCAGGCTGGGCCGCAGGCTCCCAGCACCAGATCTGGGCTCTTGGGTCACCCCTACCTGTGGCAAACCTGAGAGCACTTCTCACAGGTGCTAGAGAGAAGTGTGGATAGGGGAATTTCATTTCATAACCTTTAAATTATGACAGTTTTCCTTGCTGAGAGAATTTGTGTGCTGCCCTACTCCTGGTGCTCTGTAGACACACAGGGCTGTTCACACGTAGGGATGTCAGAACTACAGGCAGGTCCTGCAGGTGCTGAACACTCCCCAGGTTTGGGACCCAAGGAGAGCAAAGGACACTCTGTCCTTAACAAAGCCATTTCAGAGGGAACTGGTAACTTGGGCTCAGCTTCTTTATCTTCCTGCAAACTGTGAATGTGTATTAAAATAGCATATAGAATCATAAAGGTTGGAAAAGACCTCAAAAATCATCTAGCCCACATACCACCAATATTGCCTACTAAACCATGTACCTAAGTACCAAATCAACACATTTCTTGAACACCTCCAGGGACAGCAACTCCACCACTTCCCTGGGCAGCCTGTTCCAGTGCCTGATCACTCCTACTGAGAAGAAATTCTTCCTAATACTCAACATGAGCCTCCCCAGCGCAACTTGATGCCACTATCTCCAATTCTACTGATGTTACCCAGAAGAAAAGGCTGACTCCCACCTCACCACAGCCTCCTTTCAGGCAGATGCAGAGAGCGATAAGGTCTCCCCTGAGCCTCCCCCAGACTGAACAATCCCAGTTCCCTCAGACGTTCCCCAAAAGACTTGTGCTCCAGACACAAACTAAGAGTGCACAGGTCTGCTGCAAAGCCAATAGCCAAAGAGCCCACAGAGAAAGCAGCACAAGACTGTGGGTTTGTGGTTGTTTTTGGTTTGACTGTAGTAGGGGAAAAAATAGTGAAGATGACAGATGAGACCCTGCAGGTCTCTGAGACATGGGTGAAGCTGAGACAGACTCTGGTGCTGGCTGCTTCAGGCAGGGTTGGCCAAGTGATCTCCAATGTCCCTTTAACCACCAGCTCTGCAATGAGCACATGAGCAGCACGAGAGGAAAACCACAGCTGTTGGGTCTGAACAACCGCACCACAGTGAAGCTAAAGGAAGGAAGCGTTCAGAGGCAGGAAGCTGCACTACTGCTACAGAGACTTCAGATAAAGACAGGGGCCAAAAGGGGAAGAAGTAACTCTCTGGTGAAGAGGCGGTGCTTCCTGGCTGAGCTGTGCCCCAAATCCAGTCTGGATGGGAAGCCTCCTTTCAACAGCCTTCCTCTCAGGGTGGTTAGCAGAGACCCCTGTCTGAGGCTGAGGTGAGAGGCGCTCACTGCATGCAGACGGGCTCCATCCCACAGAACAGCTCTGCCACCCACCCTCGCTGCTCTACCGACAAGCTGCCTGGCACGGCAGCTGCCCCTGCAGGCACAACAAATCCTTCAGAAAATATTAATTTAGCTCAGAGCTGGATTAATTCCATGAGCTCTTTGCTAAAAAGGTCACTCAATCTGGACTTCAATTTCCTGCGGTGCCCAGGAGCACCCCACCCGTGACCTCTGTGACAGCACCACAGGCCGCGTAGCCCCAGTGCGCTGCTGGCTGCAGTGCTGAGGAACTCAGCCTGGCCCAACAGCACGAGCTGATGCTGCTAAAGCTGCTCCTCATGGCCAGCCAACCTGCCTCCTGCCGTATAAAGGCCCTTACAAGGCATTCAGGACGATGTCACAGCTCAGCCTTTGAGGAAGATATTCAAAACCCTGTGAGAAAAAGTTTTCTGGATGTGCAGGTTCTCAAACAGCGTTCCTGAACTCCGTTGAGCACCAGATCCTGTGTGCTGACAACAGGTGCCGGAACTCAACAAGGCTGGAAGCAGGCAGCACGGCAAGAGAGAAGCGGCCACCCCTTCCTCCTGCTCCTCCCGGCTGCGTTCAGGATGGACACAGCAAGAGTCAGGCCCGTCTGGAGGTGGCCCCGACGCTCCCCATCCCACTGGGCACAGTTACCTCCCAGCCAAGTGAGACTATACAGAGCTGCCACTGGGGCAGCCAGGTTGGAGCGTGCCCAGGGCCCCTCACCAGGCAGCACCCAGCAGCACTAAGCAGCTCAGCACCGGCTCAGCAATCCGCTTCAGAAAATAGATTTTAAGCTACGGATTAACGCCTCGTGCTGGGGAGAGCCCAGCCTGTGGTGCACTGTCCTGCTGTCCTGGCCTTCAAACCGCCACACACCAACACGTGAAGCCAAGAGCTCACGTGAGCCAAAGCACAGACTCCAGAACCAAGAGGAGCTGGGCAAAGTGCCGGCAGTGCTTTGCTGCTTCTTCTAAAGCTGATCCCACCCCATGGGGCATCCGGCATGCAGAGCAAACCCTGTTGCTCTCTTAAGAGCTGACAGTCTCTTAATGCTCATTTATCGTCAACAAAACACTCCTGGCACCTAAAATACAACATCAACTCTGACACAGCAGCAATGAGCTGTAAGAAACACAGTAGAAGCGAAACTGGAGCACACATGAACACTTTGGTCACCCTGGTTCCGCGCTGAACTGCAGTGCAGCTGTGTTGCAGCCTGGGGCTGCACTGCTCCCTGCAGTTAGGGCTTCACACTGGCAGCCAGAAATGGCCTCCAGCTGGTTCTGAAGCTTCAGCTTTGAAAGTGAACATGGACAACCAGAGACATCTCAGAGGAATGCCCTCCCTGTACACTCATCCTAAGGACAACAGACAGGACTGCTCATTTTAAGAGTTTTCACAACTACAGCTAATTTACAGTAAGCTGGAATCTGACCTCCGAGGACAGATCTCCAGGGCTCATGTGGAAAATCCCCAATCAAGTCTAAAAGACAGACACACTTGCTTGAATAAACCATTCTCCAATAGGAATTAAACTGTACTTTGTTGGAAAAGAAATCCCAACCAAAGCCAACGCCTTTGCTGCTGAGCTTCTGCATTGTTTCCCCTGAAATAAAGGAAAAAGTATTACCTAATAGTAAGAAAAGAGTCAGTTTTTAGAAGTAAGAATTAAGACTAAACTATAAACAAACATCCCCCTCCAGGTAGGTTTGTCAAAAGCACTTATATACTCTGAAAAAGCAGAAAATTGTAATTCCTGGGGAAAGTATTTGTTCCATTACACTATAAATAGTGGCAGGATACGCGAGACAATTACTGCGTACACTTTCACATTACCCACACAAATACCTGAAGTTACAAACAAGGCCAGTTATTCCATAACATGTTTCTTCTTCAGTACTCCATCCCCCCACACGCACACTTTTTCCTATTTTCTGCATTACTGATCCTCATTTACTGACCTCATTTGAAAAAAAAGCACCAAAATAGAACCTGCAAATATTTACTCTCCAGTGTTTTGCAAGTTTAGCACAGGAAAACAAGGCAGCCTGTTTCCCCCCCCCCATCCCACCTCAGGCACCAGCTCTCCCTCTAGATGGTGCACGCCACTCTGACAGAGCGATGCCCGGCTCCAGCACGTTTACAAGTCAGAGCCTGAGCTGCACCAGTAGCTTATGCCAGGGAGGGGATTTTTGGAGCCTCCCAAGTGGAGCCAGCCTGAACCGCTGCCTGCACGTCCATCACCCACGTACTGTGTTTAGAAAACAAGCACCTGTAATTACTGACCCAAGCAGTTCCCACAGCCAAACACACGCAGTGCCACAGGCAGCCCTCGTGCCAGGGCTCGGACAGGTGCTGCTGTTTGCTGACTGCTTCTAACTCAGCAGCAGCATCTACACCAGCCTGAAAGTCAGTTATTTTTAAATTGTTTATCAAGCTGGTAACGAAAAAAAAACAAAAAACCCAACACAGTATGCTTTCAGATGTTTTCTTATTGCAATTCAGCTTTTAAAACAGTTTGAGACAATAAAAAATTGATCTATTTGAGTAAAACTGGTAATTTTCCCCTTCTGACTTGTAAGTTTTCATATAGGCAGGTAGATACTGACATTGGTTCTTTAGGAGCTTGATAAAAGTTTTGATCGGGTTCAATTCAGACATAGCGGTGCTCAGACGCAAACAGGCCTGCAGGCAGCTCAGCCTCAGTACCTGCTGCGGATGCTGTGCATGCAGCTCAATATAAGAAACATCAAAACAAACCGAATACATACATTAAAGACTACTCTTAAAATCAGAAAAAAAACAACAAAAATCTTCAAACTCATTCCTTCAAGCTAAGACAGCTACTGGAAAAGGCTTAGGCTGAAGGCGCAGATGGGCAGCCCACCTGGAGGGGAGCAGGGACATTCCTCCCTCTCCCATCTCTACCCACTTGCCCACTGGTTTCAAGTGGATTTCTGCCATTCACACTTCTCATGGATCAAGCCCCCTAGGGAGGTCAAAAAGGGCAAAAGTACAAGGTCATGGCACAAAAAATTGCAAATATTCAGCGCATCAGTGTTGTATTTTATAGCAAATTCTTTTTTTTTTTGGCCCATCTTTGTTGAAGTCTTTTTTTCCCCAGTGCTTTTAAATAATCTACATATTAAAAAGCATCTAGAAATGAGACTTGCTACAAACCAGCACAATATCAAACCTGTCTGTTCAACTGGCTTTTCTGAGCTGTTACTGCACTGGTTTGCGTATTTATTACCAGTTCTTGATTAGCTCTATTAAGGCTGTTTTTTAAAGTACTAGCAAACTGATACATGCTTAAATTACAAGTAAGACTATTTAAAATGAATTAAGAATTACTTTTAATTAAAGCAAAACGTTTGCTAACTTAAGCGAAACATCCACTTACCTTCAGTAAGGCCCTCAGGAAGAGCATGCCCACCTACTTTTCTGCTGAGGTGCGCTCACCGGGCTGCTCTGCCAGCGGCTCTCCTTGGCTCTCCACTCCAACACCTAAAACTGCAAATGCAGATGAACCCAGCCTTCCCCAGTGCTGACTCCAGAATGGGAGCTCCACAGTTAGAGCAGGCCGTACAAATAGAAGTCAAGTTGAATCTCTGCATACAAGCCTATCCCACACTATGCAGGGCATCTAAACTCAGTTTTCCCTAGAATAGGTAACACAGCGTGACAAGAATGTGCAGGGTGCATAGGGCAGCCTCCCCTTGCTATCCCGTCACTAGGGCGGGGGCACACAGTGTGGCAGCAGGAGGGCTGGGGAAGACAGTGCACCACCGACTCTGCTTCCACCTTCCAACTGATCAAACTGCCATCAAAGAACTGCTCCGAGCAGTATTTCATTAGAATTGGATTAGAAGATCCCAAGAATAGAACCCTCTCTAGTTGAAGGATAACTCCTGCAAAAAAGGCTGTAAGAATCCTATCACGCAACTGTGGAGCAGAATATTAAGAGTAAAAAGTAGGATAAATATGGCTAATACTGCTCTGACGTGGATACCACCAAACAACTCAAGGACAATCCTAAAGTTTTCAGCAGTAGCAGGAGTGCTGATCAGAGTCCTGTTGCATCAGTGCTTAGATGACAATGCAACAGGACAGCTTCCCTCCCCATGCCTAGGAAAATAGGTAAGTCTGGTAGAAGAGAGGCTTATCTCAAGTGCTTCTCACTAACAATTACTTGCACAAGTCTGATGCTCTTCAGTACCTATGAGCTTTGTTTCGGAGAAGATTCTGTTGTTTTCAGAAGGGAAGAGTACTGGGAAAAGGAGAAAACTGAATATAAAAACTGCCTTCACTCGAATTATGACAAGCATGGTCATGTTCAGTCCCAGCTGCTACTTCTGATTTCTTCTACTATCAATGAATCAACACTTTCATTTTGGAACCAACAGAATTCAGTGTTAATATTGACAAAATTCTCAAATCTGAAGTAAATAAATAAAAATGTAATCATCTTCCATTGGACTTAAAACCTAAGGTTGATTGCTTCCACATCCCAACAGCCAATTAAAAAAAAAACATCTTTCATGGACATTCATAAACCCAAATCACAACAGAAACCAGAAGTTCTAGAGACCTAATAAGCAAAAACTAATTCAGAAAAGCTATAGTAAAACAGGCAACTCCGCACAACTGCGACTCAACAAGAAGAGTAACAGAAAACCCGACCTCACTGCTGCCCTCGTGAGGCAAGATGTTGCTGCTGGGTTGTTTGCAATGAGCGCTATGACAATGGATGAGTGAGCAAATCATTTAAACAGTTTTTACCAGATCAAGTGAAACATTTAAGGCATAAAGAGGCATACAGACTTCCATCCTTCAAGTAGAAGACAAAGCTCAGGCAAAGTTTCAGTTTTAGACAGATATGCAGTCATCAGTCTTTTGAATAGGTACACTTGAATCTTCTGCCATGCTCAAAACTTGCAAGTTATAATGGAGAAAAACAAATGACCCTCTCAACGACTTTAATTTCCTCTGAGGCCATTAGGTTTTTAAGCACTTCTGAAATTATGTTTTGCCCCTACATTATGATGAGGGGAAATTCCCAAATGGTAAAACAATAAATCTTCCAAAAAACTACGGTAGGAATCTTTAGCTCATCTGTTCATGACATGGATTTTTGTAGTCTCTTTTCAGTCCTTTTATAGACTATCCACTGCAAACACTTCTGCAACAAAAAGCATACAAAATATACATAGAAATCTCAGCAAGTGGAATGAACACTGATGAGCTGATTGTGAATGCAGGAGCAAGAACAAGAGCCTTTGAAGTAGAGGATACAGACATTACTAACACTGCAAACTTTGGGACCAAAGGACTGGAATAAACAACAGCCAAATGAATAAAGCAAAGTGCTGACCAGGGTTTTAGTGATGCTAGCTGTATGAAGCAGATAGGACAAAAGAGTGTCTGCCCTTTCAAGGACCTACTGACCACAACTAATAGCTGCACAATCGGGCAGAGCAATGCTCCTGCTTTCCTGCTGGCAGGTACTCTGCAATTTACAGATGAAATTTCATTCTAAGCTATAAGATTTGGAACTGAAATTATTCCAAAACTAAAGGAGGATGAAAGCATTCAAGCAAACTTTACATGCCGGAGACCTGCAGGCTGACATCAGAGCAGAGGAGGTCTTACCAGAAGTGTGCACTCTACTCTTGATGGAAGGATTGCTTCTGAACCACCAGGAACAACTTCCTACAAAGCTTCTTTAATTTCTAGTTTATTTTTTCATTATCTTCTTTCTTCTTGTTCTGGTAAGATTTATTAGCTTGAACAATCTTTCACCTCCAAGTTTTTAACTCAGCCACTCTTGGGAACAATCACTATTGCCCATCAGCTTATCTGATAAAAGCTACTCAGCTATTCAGTTTATTCTCAGACCAAAACTACATATTAAGTAGTTGTCCTTGAACAATTACACGTTGGTGAAGTTTGAAAGAGGTCCTTTAAAAAGTGTGAAATGCACTTATCGTACTGAAAGCCATATCTACACTTATAACCAAAGCCATTCTACCAGTTCAAAAAAATCCACGTTGATGTTAAATGAGTAATTCCTGAACAAACAATAAAGTTGCCTGCCTCAAGGAAAAAGTTGGGTTAGTGAATCACATCAACAGGAAGCAAGCAACATTATCTCTTCCTATCACTCAGCTCTGTGTTCACAATTCATTGTTTTGTTAGTAATTACTATGATCACAAGCAATCCTAAAAGTAACATGCTGTCCCTCACTAAATAACACATTTCAAAGTTCGCATTTGGCCTGCTATGTTTTACCAGAAAAATTCAGGGATTACAGTCTTAAATTCTTAAATCACTTCACTTTCAATTGTATAACGTTAGGTTATAATGGCCATATATATAAGTATACCATACACGCTTTAGTATAATTATCTTGATTTAGGAAAAGATACTGTATAAAGATGAACTCTCAACCCACTGTGTGCATGATAATGTTTATAATCACATGAATACTTTAAATTCTGCATACCGGCTGTTTGGCAATTCAAGAGAATAGCCCTCTTAATAGCACTCCACAATTAAAGAATCTGCCAAAGAAAAATCAGTTGCGAAAATAGTTGCTTATGACCCTACTATTAAACAATTACTTTTTTCAGATTTACTATTTTCAGAATATTCAAGAAACACGTAAGTAAGAATCTAACTAAATTTCCCCCCAAAAAAACCCACAATGTTGGAAACCAAAGAACAGGTTAACAGAAATGCAAATACAAGAATATACCAATATACTTGGTATATATCAAGCCAGACCAAATAACCATGAAATTATCATACACTGATCTCTACCAGGAGAATCGCTACCAACTGCCTACAGTTCACCAAGTAACAGCACTACTTAACCTGAGAAGATCTGCCCTTACTGATCAGATACAGAGGTTAGAAGAAATCCGGAAAGAAGATAGACAGAAGCCAACTCCTGCAGCCTGCAAGCATAGCTGCTATCAGGAAAACATCTAGACAACACTACAGAAAGCACCAGCTGCGTGACAGCTACGTGGAAATCAGAGCAGAGCAGCAGCTAAAATGGCAAGTGTTACCTTAAAACAAATATGCCTCACTGCATGTCCTGACCATAAATGAAATATATCAAGATACGTCTGGCTATGACATTTCTGAAGGCAGAAGAATGCTCTGAAGTCTTCCCTTCATCCCTTGTCCTTCGCTCACCTCTATTTCCTCATCAGGTTTAGTGCCCAAGTGACAAGGTTTCTATTATTCTGCCGATGTTTAAACATAGTTCTTGTTCTTTTCCAAAAGCGTTGCATGAACCAGTTCACTGTAGCAGCCTTACCATACGTCATGCCTCTGCCTTGGCTTCACTGCCTAGTTACACTTTAAAACACTTCAACTGGTGCCGAACTTGGCACCATCACTTCTGCCAGCTCAAATTCTATTTTAGAACTTTAAACTGTAGCTTCAGATATAACTGTTATGTAAGGCTTGCCGTGCACAGAAAAAAAGCACACGTCTATTTCCAGAAATAACTGAACTATATGCAAAGCTGTGACCAGAAACTTTTACATGGTAAGTATTTGAATGACATCAGAAGTCTGCATAAATCAATACTGGAAGCTAACAAAGTTATCATCACCTTACACAAAAAGCAAAGGGAAACAAGCACTTCCATGCTGTACTTAGTATTCCCTAAAAGGAACAAATGGTAAAATCAGGAACTACACTTGACTCTAAGTAAGTAATGTAATGACTGGGACTGCCGCTACAAGGAATTAAGTTCCAGAAACAAAATGGGACTGTACATTACCCATCCTTTAAAAGCATGCCATTACACACACTACTCAGTTGCGTGCTTCCTAGACAAAACAGGAAGTGTGGAACAGGAGATAGGAGCATGATCTTAATAAAAAAGAAAATGAATTCAAACTTTAAATCAAGTAGAAATTCAACTAAAGTCTCTTGCCACTCGTGCAACCACCACAGACATTCAAATCCCTCTGCAAAGAGATTCTGCATTGAAGGAAAATTATTCGGTATATTAAATCATCGCAGTACCAAATCTGCTGAAAAAAAGTCTATTGTTTCACTGTAAAAGCTGCTTCTCTATTCCAACCTTCATTTTTCACCAGAAAACAATGGAAATATTCAAACTCAATAAAAAAAAACAGTAAAACCCTACAGTGTTTAGGATACTGAAACAAAACATACATAATGCTGAAACTCAATGGACTACTTTGCTTGTTCATCATGTATCACAACCATGAGAAATAATTAATAGGGAAAAACAATTAAAGAACCAAAATATTGTTCCTCTCCCTCTGCCCTCCTCCCCCCGCTCATCTTTCCATTCCGTTCCCTTTTATTCATCTTCCCACCCACCGGTCATTTGGCAAAACAAGCGCAATGAAACACAAACTGTAGTAGGCAACAAGCGTGGAGTAAGTCATCTGCAGTTCTCTTTGTACCTACTGCTGTTCAACCTCGTCTTCATGATTTTTAGATAAACCTTTTTTTTTTTTTAATGTACAATGAAGATCCAGCTTATTTTAAGAACGCAATACAAATAACTGCGGCTTATAAGCCAATGCACAGGAAAGCTTGATGAATAACTATGGCCATTTCCAGCACAGGGATGTCTCTACAGAAAAAGTCTCATCTCAGAATCATCCACATTATAGATATATCTACCATTTCATATCTTGAATAAATTTGCACAGGACAAAAAGGCCAGCCTGTGACACACAGTAAGCGCCTTGCCAGTAGCACAGCTACAGTCAACAGCTGATCACACCCCACCATTGCCACTACAAGGATGTAGGTTTTGGACCACCTTCCTTTTTGTGTATGGTATCTTACAAGCTCTGTTTTACACTTCTTAATGCTCCATATCATCAGTTACTGCTCTGGCACTGGCACCACTGAACGCATATTTTCCAAGCAACTGAATTAATATCTTCAAAACCACACACTATTAAGCCTACCGCGCCTTATTTTTATTAGCAACGTCACAGTGAGGTTTTGCTACTTTCATTTCGACTTCCAGCCAAAGAGAAAAATAAACATCATCCAATGATTTAGCTGAGAAATCTCAGGAAGGTTTTCAATGGCTAACTGAATCTGCTTGGTCAATCTACCTTTCCAGAACTTCAGCTCTTTTTAGAATAGGGTGCTCACTATCTCACTTCAATCTCAAGAACGTGTTTGAAGAAACCTGCTCTCCACCGAGTTAAAAAAAATACAATAAAATCAGCTTAAAATAAATTTATTAAACAATACAAAAATAAGCATGCTAGAAATTGAGATACATAAATAACATACAATGCAAATGAAAAATGGAAAATGAGACAGGTAACTTAACAACCGAGCCAAAGGGTACAACACAAATGCCAAAATAAAACTTCAAAAGCATTTACATTTCTAATGAAATGTTAATGATGCTGACAAAGAACAACAAACAAACAGCTAAAATGCTTGAATATCAAGAATTGCTATTACTGTAGCACAGGTGAACACTAAAACCGTCGCAGACCTCAGACATTCAATGACTAGCCTCTACCACCACATTCTTTCAGGCCCATTCACCAAGCAGTACAGGTGCGGGCAAGCTGCCATGGCAGATCTAACTATGGTCCCAGCTCGCTCCCTGTGCAGGCTGCCCTTAGCAAGAGCCACCTGCAGACCAGACTCAGGCCAGATTGCAGGCAACTTACAAAATAATTGGTCCAAAGGAGTCTCCTCCTAACCCCTCCAAACTTGAGGCTGGCTTCAATTCCGAGACAGGCTTCAAAAGCATGCATTACGGAACTGTAATATATATATAGATCTATCTGAAGTAAAGGCCGTGTAAGCTGTACCCTAAATACTATATATTGAAGATCAAGTTGTCCCCCCCCCCCTTTTTTTTTTTTTTTTAATTTCTCAAGCAGGACTCTCCTCTACCACAAGCTTTGGTTTGTAATTTATGTACATAAATATGATAAAGACTTTGATTTCTCATCTTCAAATACACTCCTAGTAGCTGCAAATCCTGCATCACACATCCTTTTTTAGTTACATCAGTAATTTAATCAAGAACATATAATCACTGTAAATACTTCTAGTTAGCAGCACAGACACATTACCACCCCCTTCTAATTGAGGGTAATTCAGGCAAACACAGTTTTGCAGACTCTGAATACTTGTTATGTCTCTGTAGCTACTACTTAACTGTAAAATCCCCAAACAGATGAGAATTTTTTTTTTTAATTCAAGACTTGCCTTCACTTATTTTACTTTATTTTCAAGATAAGCACTGACAAACCTATGGCAAACATCAGTGATAAATTACAAAACAGCTAATATTCAGCAATTTATTACTGACATCTGCACCACAGATTTACCTCTACAATCCACTAGGACTTGAATTCCACTGAATAGTGACTTTCTGTATTGTTTTGCTTGAACATTTTAATTCAGAGGTTTCAAACACAGGAAACTCATCCTTTTACAATGTACTGCTGCAGGAAGATTATTCAGGGTTAGGTCAGAGCTTATTACTAATATTATTTCAAATGCTTATGCAAGACAAACAATACTGAAACAAAATAATTAAGAACAGCTTGTCTTCTCAGAGAAAGTAAGCTTTGCTTCCTTGACTGATACCTATGTGAGACAAAAAGGGACAGGGAAACCATAGCTCTCCCCTTATGCAAAACCGATGTATGAATGCATTTTGGAGTTTCCCATCGCCAACACATGGGAGGAGTGAGCAGGGAGAAGGGCTGGAGGTGTTACAAGGAATCATCTATCACTACACCTCTTGAAATCCTCAGTGAGCTTTCATGGACATGGATGAAGGAATACCGATATCATTACTCAGACAAGTTTTCCACAGTTTTATAACAAGAACACCTGCATGAGGTGTGCTTGGGGGAGGGGGGGAAATATAGCAAATTCTTTGCAGACATAACATTTTATAGAGATATTGTTTTGGTGGTTTTTTTTTTTTTTAAGATGTTTAGTATCATTCAGAACCTCATAGAACAGTTAAAGTGTCAAGAGCTTAGTAACTCCGTGCCCTGTCCAGCACTGCCTACTGAACCGCCTGAAGCCTGTATACACCATTTGCACATCTTCCTCAAGACACTTTAATTTATCACCTTACGTAGACTGAGAGATGCAGTTTCCCATAGAAGAATGCAAGTCCTGATTCTCTGCAAGCTGACATAGGTACAAACTGGCTAACACTTTAAAAAGGAGCTATGAATAGTATCTTTTTAAACATTTGCTCATGTAGAAGTGATACCTCTAATTATATATATGAACGTGCACACACATTAGCGGCTGAAAAATAAGTTAATTGTAAACAGTTTGAATATCTAACAAAATGCTTTACTCTGAATGCATTTCCTGCTCCCTGCTGGGTTGGTTACCACTCAAAAACTAGCATTGCTTACATTCCTCCCTGGGGTGGAGCACAGCATTATTAGTAAGGCAGACTTCTGAGTCATAACTACCAAGAGGCAGTACAAGCAGCTAGCAAGACACTCAAAATAGTTTAGTGAGAAATCCTTCTGCCACATTCATTAACTAGCAAAGAAGGCAAGTTTTGTTTTGCCTTCTCTCCCGGTCCTCCCCAGCCATTTTTGCTCTTTTATTTACGTGTTAGCATTAATTATTTTTTTTAATCTGACCTTCAGTCATAAGTGTAGTTTTTTACTAGCATGGAATATCCAAGGGATCCATTTCTGCTCAAAGCAAATCGAAAGTTCTTACTAAAATAAAGGATAAAGTGATAACGTGACTCAGAACCTAATTCCACTTAATATACAGTTATTTGCAGATTCATGAGTTTACTGACAGTATTTTACTTTGTATTTTAATTAAAATTTTATCTTTACATGCTGACCTGATCAGAGGACGTATCTTAAATTCTTGCTTAGCTCTAAAATTAATTTACTTAAAATTCTCAGATATAAACAAAAATACACAGATATACACAAGAGGTATATCTTCGAAAACATTCAGATATTCAGTTCTATTTTTTTTTTTTAATAAGAAAATGTGCTTTAAGTAACGACAAAAGCCAGTCAACAGGTTTGGTTGGTGTTGTTTACATGTGCTTTTTTTCCCCTTGAACTTTGACAGCATTTTTGGTATAGCATACAAATTTACACAAAGTTTTTATATATATGAAAATACCAGGCAAACAATATTCAGATTGAAGTTGAATCTACAGATGCTTGAGGCTTTTTAAAATGTAGTATTTAATGGAACTAGAACCCATTCACTTAGTTCTGCTCTCCCCGACCTTCCATTCTATACACTACGGTTCTGGAGATGTCCTCGTTTGATTCGGGTGACACTTTTTTCCATACTGTTTCTTTTAAAGCAAGTTCTTGCTGGAGATTCTCATAGTCCATTGGTCCAAAGGAATGCTAGTTGTTCAAGCAACATACATTATTTATTAGTGTATTTGAAGGAAAAAAAAAAATCCCAATTTGCAATCAATGCTAACAGACCCAAGTTTTTCACCTCTCCACATATATACTGTTTTCTGTTTTCCAGTTACAAATTGTTCTACTTCCAATTTGGGTATTTTTTAGACATATGCATGCAAGCAGCACTTCAACTCATTCTCCATTATGTTTTCCTATTGAAAGCTTCATGTCTAACTTAAAACACTAGCGGGACTAAAAGCAAGCTCTTCCCTATCTCAAGCACTGTCACACTCTTATCTTTTGTACATAGAGCTGGATTAGATTCAGTTCTTTCCCAGGGATTGCATGTGCTGCTTCCTTGGTAACAGGCACTGGTCTACAGCAACACGAGGCCTCAATTCATTGCCTGAGCAGCTCTCAGCAAGCAATGCGGTCTCAGAGATATCACTGCAAAACAATACTGAACATACATCTCCTGCATTGCAGCACAGAACAGGAAGACTAAGCTCACCTCCTAGACTTTTTTTTCATTAAAAGCAGAACAGAAACTGCTGGCGACTTATAACAGATACCACAGTCTTACTCGAGCAAAGGAGATGAACTGCATAAGACAGAGCTACAAATCTCATAAAATTCTGTGGTACAAAACCCTTTCATTCTGTGGTCCACCAAGGTACGTGTCCCCTAATAATGTGCACTAACTGGTTTATCTGAAAGCTCTGAGGAAATACATGTCAATGAGCAGTCTTACATTTAGAGAAGAACTCTCCATATTTTATCTGATGTTCACATGCGGTACTCACTAAAAACACGTCTTAACTTACCCGCTGATCACCACCTTCTCTGCGAGGATCAAGCTTTTTCGCAAAGTGTCTCAAATTATCATAATTATGGAAATTGCACAGAGAAACCAGATCCTGCAAATATTTAAATAACGAATTATTCTCTATATACAATAGTCAAATGCATACAATATTCTAATACTAGCACCTGTGTTTCACACCATATCCTAGCAGCCTATACCACTAAGGGAACCTTATTTAATAAACTAGTACCAATGTCTATAAGGTCCTTTGAACGTAATACAATGATAGATAACATTTTAATAACTATTAAACTAAAAAACACAGAACAGGCAGTAATTTTCAAAACACCTACTTTAACATATGCCTACGCACACTGTAGTAAACTCTTCAGAAATTAGTCTGGGCTGGTTTAGTACATAAAACCTTAAAATTCCATCAAAAGGATGAAACAAGAAAACAGGTGACATGATGGACTTCAATTTGTACTGAATTACAATACAAAAGGTTGTAAATGCAGAACTTTGCTACGCTGTCATATGTGAAAAAGTATGTGACATTCACACCGTGTGCCATGATCATCTATCAGTTTTCAGATCTCATTTTAACACAAATAACAGCAGTAATTCTTCTACCTACCTACTTTTTTTTTTAATGACTTGGTAATCTAAATTATCGAGTTTATTATTAATTTAAATTATCTAGTGCAAGACTAGCATGTGAAATGTTTAAAAATATTTAAACTAGAATTGGTAACTTCTTAATGCCGGACAGATATAAGACAAACTCTCAAATATGATACTGCTGCTCGTACACATAAACTGAAATGTAGTACTATGAGTGCCATGCTGCTGTGGATAAGCCAAGTGAAGGCAGCCATACAAGTGTTCATCCAGATCCTGAACTCCATCCACACTAGTAGTACTGCAGCTTTACTATTATCACTACTCAAAAAAAAAAGTCTGCCTTCAACTTCCAATGCACTACAAAAATCCAGGGACTCCGGAGAGCCTAGTTTTCTCTTGGGTCCTACTATTCTCTCAAGACCTTTTGTTCCGTTTCCTATTTGTCATTACTTAGCTAGTACAACAAGGTGCTTTTAGGGAGAGAATAAAAAAGGCCATCGTTTACTTTGCATTTTCCTCTCCTCCAAAGCATCTTTAATTACCATTACAGAGAATTACACAAAATCTCTGTAGTTTCTAATGCTGCTGTCAGACTGCCCACAGCTCTTGTGAAAGCAAGAGACAAAGCCAGGACCACCTAGCCTAGCTCAACAACTTTATCTGATGTAAAAGACATTTTTGTATGCCAGATTATTTACCAAAAGCTGGTTACTTTAAAGATCAGAACATAAAACAGCTGTATTTCATCAAAATCTTTTCTCTTTTAGTACAGTGAAATAAGAGTTGCATTTCTAACATTTTGGAAGTGGTTTCTGAGTGTAAATGAAGAGAAGCCTATAAATCAAGTTCTACACCTTCTAATGGAGCATATCGGAGACTAATGCCTTTGTTAGGTCACAAACCATTTCATTTCAAAGGTTTTCCACAATCAATTTTCCCATACTTCTGGCATTGTAATTTCTAGATATTCACAAAATTTAAGTGCTATTTATGACAAGAATGCAAACATCTTGTCTCAGACTTTCACCCTTGGATCAGATGAAATTTGTTATGTAAGAAAGAATAAAAAAATCTCTATTTAAATCAGTGAAGTGTCAGCTATGCCAGCTGAAGCTGCTCAGTCAGCATCAGCTACGAAAGAAGAATACGTTAAAGGTCATTCTGCTTACATGACAGAAGTGAATTCCTTTAACACTGTTGCCCATCTTGTCCAAAGGAGGCGACCAGCACATCAAGCCCATGACATTAGGAACAACCAGAAGAATCCCACCAGCAACTCCAGATTTTGCAGGAAGGCCAACCTATAGAACAATTAGAGAATTACTATCCTCTGCAAGCATTCCTCAGCCCTGTAACACAACACATGCAATTTATTTTACCAAAGATTACACAGCACTTATAAAAGTTAGATCTGGAAAACACTGACAAAGCATGATTACTTCTCTTTATAGATGGACTATAACCATGACCTCAGTTCATGGCAATCTGAGGAGGCAGTCAAAGTTATTAGCTCTCAGTAACACAGAAGTCAGTAAAACAATGAAAAAGATAACCCAAGATGCAGTTGTAACAAAGCTATTACAACTCAGTAGTAATAAATACCTATCTGTCATGACAGTTCGCAGCATGAGAGTAGTACAAAGGTATAAAAATAAATATTTAACTGAAAATGTAAAAAAAACAACTGAAGAATCTGCCCATAAATTCGTTAAACAACTTATTTACAGTTATTGTTTTGTTCCAGTAGGAACTAACATGTCACATATCCCCATAGCTCAGTAAGCAATAACTGTTTAGTTACACACAAAGCATCACACAATTTTACATCCATGCAATGAGGAAAACTGAAAACGCTCAAAACAAACCACTGAAAATACAAGTAAGCTGCAGTACATATTTAAATACTTACACAAAAGTGTTTCTGTTTTCCAGCAGTACATTACAGTACATGTGCTGTGCACAACACCCACTATTACAATACATGAGGACAACTCATTAAATATCCTGAGTCAAAGAAAAAGCAACCGTGCACAGAAGCTTCCTGCTGTCTTCTACTCCCCTGTATCAGGATTTCTTCAGTTCTGCTGTTTCCAGTTATACTTGCATCAGTCACCTATTTCTCTCCTCAACAGCCTTTTTTAAGGAATAGTTTGTTTCAGGGTGAAAAGGATTCCCAGGTATGAAGCTGCTGGGAATGCCACTGTACCATGAGGTACGGAGTACAAGTAGTGCTATGGATTCCTTGGATTTCCCATACGTTGTGTTGGATTCCTAAACAATTCACATAACACCTCCTCCCCCACAGCTAAAGCAAACAAGATGAACACAGGAGAACGATAGCACAGATTAATCTTCCCAGTCAGCTCTAATAAGCGTCTGAAAACTACTTACATGGAAGGCAAACTGCCCTGAGAAGTCATACATGCCACAGGAATGCATTAAACTCAAGGTATTCCGCACTGCTTCAGGACTCAGTACTCTTTCACCAGTGATTGGGCAAAAGCCACCATTAGCCAGAGTTGCCGCCATCACACTTGCTGACTCACAGGTTACTTCTATTGAGCAAAGCTTATGAAAAAGAAATGCATATTATAAAAACTGGTAACTTTAGCACAATACACCCCACTACATCTCCACAGAAATAAGATTTCATAAAATAACCTGTAGCATAATGTTTGTTACAGATGACTTGAGTGGCATGAATTAACATCATCTGAGTCTTTCTACTATAAAAATACAAAGATCTCAGTGACAGCGTTTGTAAGCCTTTACAGTAGTTTTTGAGTTATTATTTTGCATGATTAAGTGTCTCAGCTTGATTCCTTCCCCCACCCCCCTTATGTTGCCTTGAGGAGAACAGGCCTGGAAAACAACCTCAGTATTCTGTATCTGCTTAAATGGCAAAGCCATTAAGGAACCATTTTTCAATTTGAAGTGTGGTGCTTTGGTTTTTTTTTTTTTTTAAGCCTTAGAAGACCACCCACATCCACTAAAAGTACATTTCAAAGCTGCACACCCTAGCACATACAAGACTTAATGCTAGCATTTCCTGCATAGCCTTAGTTTTACCTTTGTCTCATATATGCTTTATGATGTATCTAGTGATATGACCACATGATAGTCTCTCCCAGGATCCCTGCTTCAGTACAGACTATACATACTTTGGTGACACATCAGGAAATGTGATATGATGCCATCACCTGATGCTGCCTCATTTCTGCAGAAACCAAAAGATAAGCTGGTTTCAACCTGAAGCTGAAATGCTACTCTGAAAAATAAACAAACTAGTGCTTGTACTTTTGCCAAACAGTCATTACATGATACTTCATGAAGTTACCTAAGCCAAGTTTGCACGAGTAGTTACTACCTGGAATTCTTATTTTCCGGCTGCCAAACTCAATACATCCTAGTCCAACCAACTGGAGTTGCAAATCAAGAGAACGTCTGAGACGCATCTAAAATGGCAACTGGGTTTTAAACATATGAAGCATTACAGAACATCACCTACTTTGAAGAAAGTTTCTAGGTTCTCAGTTTAAGCCCCTACGTTTTGTACCTCGGTTGTGCAAAATTAGAGTAATCCTTCCCCATTTTACAGAGGTAAAAGTGAAAGTAAGTTCATTACTGGTTCCCAATTGCACAAGTAAGGAAGGAGGAAAAAAATTGCCTTTTAAGGAGAATCTGAGAGCAGAAAAACAAGCTTTGTGCAATGAAAACAAAACACTGAATTGCCACTCAGAAAGCGGCACTCATGTACGTGCCTCCTGTTTTCTGAGTTTGGAGTAAAGGACATTTTAACAGGGAAAAGAAAGAACGACAACCATGAAGTTAACGATCATGATGCACACGAAGAAGGCCAAACTATAACTACGTCAGAAAACTTAGTTTGGGCCTTACTTAATGTGCAAATAGCTTTGCACTAGGAAGCGTACCAGGACTTGAGGCAGTGGGGTAGAAAGCATTTTGCAAGGATTGTTAACCAGTAAATTGAAATAAATTCGCTGCTTTGTTCTGTGATAACAGAAGTTCAGAGCAGAGTTTTAGTTTCCATCTAGTTTCCAACTTAACGAGAAGTCAACTGAGTTGAATTAACATACATGCTTTATAAAGCTTCATTCACTCTCAAAACTAGATGTGCAACCCCAAATAAAAAAAGGCTCAGACAAAATTTGCACTGAAAAACACTAATTTGCACAGGTAAGAGCAAGTATCATGAATCCAAATCAGACTTTTTGAGAACTAAGCTCTGGATTTTTTTTTTTTTTTTAAACTATCCCAGACAGACTGAATCAGTAACACAACTTGAACTGCCTCCTGAGAACTGCATGCAGAAGATCTGACTGAACAGTGAATTACGTATATTTTTGTGTTAGGAAACTCTTACTTTAGGAAATACCTCACACTTGCCAAGTTCTCATTTTGTGACAGTTGCAAATGATTAGCTAACATGAGGCAAGCAACATGGGGGTAGGAAAAATGCATTTGACAAGATTCTTTGTCTTACATGTACTGAGTTAAACAATAAAGGAGGAGATATACAAATATTTCATTTATAACACTATGCTTGAGCTTACAATATGGCATGCAAATACAATTTTAGTTATGCTTGAGTTCAACGTGCTCCACAGTATCATCAAGTACAGCAAATTCAGTCAAGTAACACAAAACATTTCAAGCTTCTGAACTGCTAGTGCTTTAAAGACTATTACTAGTTTGCATTAGCAATAAATATACTTAAGTACATCACTTACACAAAAGCAAATCTGGATATATCAAATGTACACCATTCATTTCCAAACAGTTTAACAAATGCTGACAACTTTAGTTATAAGCTGTTAGAACCTCCCCATCTATGATGGAATAAGCTTCTGCTGCTTATTACAGTAATTCCAACCCCACTCTGAGCCTCAATTTTAGAGTTAATTACCTGAAAATAAAAGTCCAGTATAGCAACCATATCTGTACCTTCCGGAAAGCACTGAGAGAAGAGGAAAAAAAAAGTCCTTAGGTAAAATTAAACAGAGATAAGAATATGGTTTAATTTAACTGCATACGAAACTAGGAAGATCTTAAACACTTATTTAAATGCAACAAATAGAAAAATTATATTACTTCCCACTGAAAAATAAAGTGCTGTGAAGTCAACAAGCTAGGTAGTATACTATTTTACAGTACAACTTGCAAAAGCTCTAAGTTTTTCCAACAGCAGAATGCATCCAGTCTTACAAATTCATCTGTACAACACAGATTATGCATTTAAGATGTGATTATTTATTTATCCTGTGATACAGAAATAAGGTTACAGGTATTCTGTTAGAATGATACACGTATTCACACCCTATATAAGACTGGGCATTTTGAGTGACAGTATGAAAATATACATTCAGTATTAGAATAATTTAGATCATCTTGAACGTGAAATGAAATAATTTAAAAAGTTCAAAGACTATGAAAAACATTCAGTCTTCAAAATACAATAAACAAAAGAGACCAACCTTTTTCTCTTTCAAGTAATAGCCAATTGCAAAGTTTCTATCTCCACTCTCTCTTTCGGACTGGAAGCTTGAAACAAAAGAACAAGAAATGAGAGGTGCATGATGTAACCCAGTAAAACCACAGGTAAAGGATACATTACCGCTGAACACAAGCATTCTACTAACAGGCCAGAAATTGCCCTAAAAGCTCACCCCAGCACACTCTATTGGAGTGCATTAAGTGAATCAGGCTTCGATATCTGAACATACACATTACTGGTTATCTATAAATACACAAGCTTACTTGTAGGTTAGACAAAGAAGTGCAAGATTACTCTCTTAGAAGCATTGCTAAAAAGGCAGTAGTAGACTGAGACCTCTGAGAATAAGCTGCAATGAAAGCATCATTCACTGACAACTGGGACCAAACCAGACAAGAAATGAATGCCAGAAAGGTAAGAGTTGCACTTACAGCTCTCAGAGCCATAGCACCAGAGCACTATGACAGAATAATGAGATTTCAAAGAGAAAATGAACACTTCCATATCAGACCAGTCACAGCAACACAGAAATACACACAACTTCATTTCTTGTTAATTTTAAGCCAAAGCTAGACCCTGTAATATTAAATGACGGTTTCCAACGTAAGTAACCAAACTGTGCTGTAAATTCAATATGCCAACTATCCGTTGAGGTATTAAAGTATATAAAAAATACTTACGTAGCATTACTGAATCCAACATACTCATTACCGGCCATTTTATTCATGAACTGCATCACCTGTTAAAGACAGAGAGGAAGGGGAAAGAAAGGCATGCTAACATTTTCAGATGTAAGAGTTACAACTGATCAGCACTCAACCCAGCCTTACCCTAAGCCCATCTCTCGCAACGTAGTTGTGCAAACACAACCCAAATCATTAGAAGTTTTATTTAACCAAATACAGATTTCTTAAGAAGAGTTTGAAAGGACTTAAATTTCTACCTGCAGTTACTTTGCTATTTTACGATGGCTACCACTCATTTTAGTTAGAAAAAAGGAAGTGTCATATTTCACTTACGTAGTCAAATTTTTCTGCATTATTTGCTCCTTGCTGCAAGAAAAGAAAAAATAATTTACAAAAAATGTTAACATAAGAAAGCAGTTAGTTCACTTAATATTAGGATTTTTATTGCATATAACTAAGGTACGAGGCTAATTAAGAATATGGTACTACAATCATTTCATATATTAATGAAAAATTAAGGTGTTAGATAGCTTTAATTATTATTTAAATAAGAAGTCATTTAAATAAAAAAAGTCATCTAAGAGTTATCAAACACCTGCACATTGGAAAAGGTACTGAAAAAGGTATGCTTTATTTTAAGTGCTCTCTACTCAACTTTACGTGTTTAGCACAAATAATAGTTAAAGCAAGAAATACAAAAATATCTGCAGGCAGGATAATTATAATGAAAACACTAACTTTTTATAGATTAATAAACACAGGTAATCTTACATTATCAACAGAGCTGAGCATAGCAAAATTCAGGCTACTTAAGGTAAAATATCTTCCATTGCTAGTGCCCATACTACAGATTTAGACCGAAGACTTAAAATGAAGTGTTACTCCTGACTGCAAAAATAACTGCATTTAATCAAATGTATCCGATTTAATAGCTGATTAATGTCCTACCCATTAAAAAATTAAACAGAAAAATAAAATTTCACATCATACAGTAGCACATCATAAAGTACATCACTTTGCTAACAACATAAAGAGAAACCTAAAATTTATAAGGATGCTAGTGAACATTCATTTGTAAGGTCAAGGGATATTTAGTTTGTTTTTCTGGGTTGTTTTTTTTTCCTTCCCTTTGGGAAGGGGGCTTAGGGACAGAGGTGTGAAAGGAGGCTTTACTTGGGGCTTTTTTTTTTTTTGGAATAAGCTCAGTTTTAGCAGCTGCCAGTTGAGGATGTATTAATTCTTTACTCTCTGACAGGCGACTTGTCACAAATTCCTCTAGCTAGACACTGAAACAGGGCTGGGAGATTTAAGAACAGTGCATGGTCTGCTGAGGGAGGGGAGGGGCCGAGCAGGAATTTTTTGAAGTAGCCAAGTAGAATCTTTTTAGGAAGTTTAAAAAACAATGGCATCACATACACAAGTGGAAACGACACATCTGGAGAAGATGTTTTTATAAATAATCTCAGTATTAAAGATATTTTACTTAGATAAAAATACTCTGTTAAGGAAGCTATCTGAGATACTACTTGCACGGTGCTTAATATGGGAATGAGGAAAAAGTGGAAAAAAGTGAAACTTTATATGAACCAGTATTTTACTTAAAGAAATATGTCAAGCCAGTCTCATTTCCCAGTCTGGCTGAGGATTAGGGTGCTGCAGGTAGTCTCTGAAGCCCATGCACCAGATCAGCTACAAGATGTGCAGTCATACACGTACAGTCACTAGCTGAAAGGAACACCACACCGCTTTGTCAAAATTACATGCCCGTGGTTACCTTGTGCTTAAAGGCTAACAGCCTTACTCTTACAGTCAATCTCTAGCTAATTTGTAATAATAAAAAAAATATGATACATTTCATCAAAATGTTCCTGTATAATATACCAGAACACAAGCCTTAAAAATTTAACTCCAAATCTGTTCAATGAAAAATAATTAAAAGAAGAAATTACCAACTTCATTGAACTGTTGCAGTTGTCAAAATATTCCATAGATCCTAATGCTGTAAAATATGTAACAACATTTAAACCACAAAAACCTTTTCAAACCTTTCAAATGCACAATGAACATCTTTTCTGGGAAAGTGGGTCAGCATTAGTTATGGGATGCTGCATTGATAATCGTATGGTTAGACATAATAAATTGAAACAATTTCTTTTGTTAAAAAAAAACAAAGAGGGAGAAAGGGATCATGCTTTCTGCAAAAATATAAATACATCATACTTCACTTTTTTTTCTTCCCAGCTGAAAAAAAGTTCCATGCTCTTCAATAAAAACCTGGCTTCTCCAGCAGCCTACACAATTAGTGGGCAGAGGACCCAAGGCAAACTTTTTCCACACCAACTTATAAAAAAGGTTTCTTTGTAGCAGTTGCATCTACTCTCACGTTTTAGGAATCAAACCTTTTGCATACTAGATCAAGATGATGTATTTTTAGTCCTTGACGCTCCACAAACTTCCACTGGTACTTTACACCAAACAAGAGCATTGTTACTGAAGTTATGCCGCTTGTGGTACCTAGGATATTTGCTTAAGTATTCATAGGACCAAGACCTCAGTATGAATTTAACATAACACAACTGAAACGGAAAACCTTGCTTCCATATGCTTGATGACTAAAAAAACCAAGCTAGCAATTCCCTGCTTCAGCAGCTTACAGATGCATGCCTCCCTCCTTCCAGAAAGCTAAAGAAACACAAAGACAATGTATGTTCTGAGATTAAAATCTAAGTGCAGACAAAATCCTAATGGAGTACTGAGCAATTTTTCCACAATCATTTAAACAAACATAAATAAAGAAACCTTCCGTTCTTGTACAAATGCTTATTTTTAGCTCGATTCCATAAGCTTATGAGGCTGGGAGCACTGAGACAATACTTTTTTTTTTTTTTGCTGTTGTTCAGATGCAATTCTCCTGTCTAGGACATAGAAGGAAACATTCCATGCACTAAGTCCACAAACACTTATTGCATTTACTGGAACATATGTTCATATACACACTGACTGTACACATGCTTGTGTGTATACACGTATGAAAAAACATTTCTAAATGAATACAAAATGAAATTGAAAATGTTAAGATTGAAGCAGTTTGATAGACAAAAAAATCCAACTTGAAAAAGACAGCTCAATACAATTTTGTAAACACTCAGAACTACAACAGGAGCTATGGCTGTCCATCAGGTTTTTTGTTTCGAGTTTGTTTTTTTGGACTGTGAAAGGTTTCCAGTGATCTTCCCTGTAGTTAAACAAGGTACTTCTATTATTCATATTTCTACTGGAAAACTATAAAGCAATTGAGAACAATTGAGTAAGTTGCATGCCTGCATGAACATAGGAAAGGAGAGACGCATGGATACTTACCAGAGCTTGTAACAAGAAAAATCAGGCAATATTTATTAGAAAAGTAGTTAATATTAGCCACTTTTCATTGATCAACATTAAATGTTTAAGAAATCAGACCACATAAGCTCTTACCATGTGTCTCTTGTTAAAATATTATTTTCAATTTTGAATCCAAGCCAAACTAATAAAGAGTGTCTGGATCATGAGACTTAAAATAGAAGATGATTATTAAAAAAATGTCAGAAGTTTTTTTAAGCTACCATCACCATTTAACAGTATATTCTGTAGAAAACATCACGGAAAAAAGTCCTAACACTAGGTTAGAGTGCAAGAAAACAATTTTTACATTTGTACATTTTCTATAAACTTAATATCCTTATTCTAGCTTTCTATACTTACATGCTTTTTTATTTATTTGTTAACCTGGGCATTCTGTGAGAGCTGGTGCCTTGGCTGCTTAGCGTACCATTTTCAGCTCTGAAACACTTGAGAGCACACTGTCACAGACAGCATCCGATGCACAAAGAGCAAGACTACTACCATTTCAAATACATGTAGAAATATTGTTGCGTCCTTCAAGTATTAAATACTTTCATAGGTAACCACTGAACATTACATGGCATTTCAAACACCACTCTAAAATGGGAAGCCACACACTACTACACATTCTATGTTAATTAACACATAGTACGTCTGAGTTGTAATAATAAGCAAGCACAGAATGACATGTATGCATGTTCTATTCAAAATTAGTTACTACAAGAAAATGAAAAATCCAGGAAGAGAGGAACTTTTCGCACATCGAAGCCAAGTATCTTGGAGTGCAGACCACATTGCCAACGCACATTTTAAAGCAGTCTGTAGGTACTTCTACACATTGGTCTATCAGGAAGGGCAAATGGAACAAGTAGAAGACAGTAGGCAAAGCTAAACCTGAACTATATATTTTAACTACACTGTTAAATAAACCCGGTAAGAAACATGCCTTTCGTCCCCCCTCCTCAAGGATTGTATAGGCTTCCTAAGGACTGCATTCTGCCAACAAACAGACTCTGGGAACAGGTAGGCAGGCTTTCACAATGCTGATGGACTCAGATACTTTACAGCCTATCAGCATATTTAGAATGCTCTGAAGTATATGAGATTCACTACTTTTTTATTCTACTAGTTATGTTTTCTATTGCTGTGCACCCTGCACTGGGCTTACATGGCAAGGCTTTGGTAGCAGAGGGGCCACAGGGATGGACTCTGAGCGGAGCCCAAAAGCTGCCTTGTGTCAGATAAGAGCCAGGGACCACTGCCAGACACAGCCAAGTCAGCGAGCAACACTGGTCAAGCCTGTGGGATACCAGATGTAAGGAAGGGGAAAAACTGCTGTGCAGCAGCAGACAGGGGAGAGAGGTGAAACACAAGAGAAGCAGCCCCGCAGGCACCAAGGTCAGTGTATAAGGAGGGCAGGAGGTGCTCCAGGCATGGAGCAGAAGCTCCCTGCAGCCCAAGAGAGGCACGCAGAGGAGCAGGCCATCCCCCTGCAGCCCACAGGCACCGTGCGGAGCAGATGTCTGTGTGCAGCCACAAAGGAGCCCGCGGTGCAGCAGTGGATGTGGCCTGAAGGAGGTACAGCCCATGGACAGCCCCTGCAGGAGCAGCCCCAGGCTGGAGCCCAAACATCTTGATTACCTAGAAAAGCTTTCACCTACAGACAGAACCCTGACACGTAATGATAAAAATGACTTCAGGCTAATCCTTGGTTCCTCCTACAATTCCTTCCACAGGCATCTGCAGCCCCCTGCACACCTCGTCCACCTGCACCCCTAATGCACTGCCCCAGGCAGCCATGGCTGCTGACACAACCACGGATCTTTCTGCAGTTGGCACTCTCTGAGAATCAAGTCTAGTGTTTCGGAAAAACAACAGAAGAAAGCATTTCCATCTATCTATACTATGGGCAAAGACTTCCCAGTCACTGAGGTTTACAGAAAGCTGGGTGCTTCCAGAGCACCAAACCTGTACTACATCCAGCCAGAAGCTGAATCCTCATTTCAAGTATTTCCTTGGTGGCCTGGAAGAATTTATCGTTTTATTCTACTATCATTTTTCCACGTTAGATGGTGTAATTGCCACTACTATCTTTTTCGATAATGTTATTTCAGAATTGTTATAACTATGTAACTCAGCTAGTAATAAACACAAATGGCTGTACAACTACAAACAAGCACAAAGGCCCTTAGGGCTTTCTATGATCTTAATTAAACTACAAGCAGACTACAGTATGTCCTTTCGCTAAAGGATTTTCTTTCCAAATACGTGCTTCAAATTGCTGAAACAGTCTGTATTTGCAATGCGAATACAGTTAGGGCAGAGCCATGAGTTAAGGCAATAAAATCTGAACACATTCCAAGCGTGTCAGGAGAATCATGTAAGCTGGTAAGAGCAGGTCGTACAGCAAGCCAAACAGAAGTACAACTTGGCATGTTCGTATGTTTTTATTATTATTATTGTTTACTATTATGGATATCAAATACCAGCATGACAGTTTTGGTCTGTGTTCTGTTCCAAAGTGCGCGGTCAGAGCTGGATTTGTGACCCCAAGAACTGTTTCTTCCCCCATCGAACATATATTACATATTCTGACAAAAAATATGACTCTAAGCTTCATGTCTTGTCCACAACTGATCACCATTTCTGTCAGATTTTAAGGGCAGTTACGTACACAATCACACATGCTAACAGCTGCTGGCTGAGTCCTGCACCGTGTAATGGGTGCAAGATTTCATTAACCAGAAAGAGATACTATAGCGAATCTCTCTTCAAGGAGGTACAAGCATTCTTAACACTGAAATACAGCATCAATCTCTCCTGGACTATCAGCATGTTGTCACTACATAAGCCTGTCATACACGACAAATTTGCTCTTGTTTAATAATCTTTTCATTATCTTGGACTCCACGAGCCGTGTATAGCCATCAATATATTTAAGTAACACCTGAAATCAAACAAAACGAATGCAGAGAGAAACTGAGGGCAGAACAAAGGTTAGTGAAGCCACCTTGCCCAGAAAAAAAGCTAAGTCAGATTAGATCAAATACAAACTGGAATTACTTATGTCACTGAATAGTTAAGGAGGAATGCTGCTAAGAAAGAGGTTGTAAAGAAGTTATTTCACAAAAAAAACATAGCCTGTATGTAAGTTCTTGACCCTCTGTGTAACTTTTTTCAGAATACCATGTTTAGTTTGGTTAGTTAGTCAGATGATAAATGGTATCTGAGTGAAAACAGTATATGAAAATCTACATTTTAATCACAGTGAAAACAAATAATGAAGTGATAAGTGTGATATGTGTCCATTAGACGTGCAGATACCACATGCAAAAACATCAGTGCAGTGCAATACTCTTAATAAGAACATTACAGAAAAGAACAACAAAAAAACAAAACCCACCCTACAAAACAATCCCCCAATCTTTTAACAAATACCACAATTACATGCAATAAACAAATCCACTTCCGCTATTTAAAAGTAAACCATTTATCAAGAACTATGTGCCCTCTGCAAGAGGCACATGCTTGTGTTCTGCCTTACGACCAACAGGGCATGTTCTAGGTAGGTCTAACATCTCGACGTTTGACAAGTGTGTTAAGTCATATTTTAAAATTCACTGTTATCCAAGTGAATTTCAATGCTCAGTCAACCTTTAAAAATATTAAACGTGAATAAATTTACCTGTCATATTTAAGGCCATTTTCTTTCACCTACAGCTATTAAAGATAAATGTCTTTAAGCAGGAGTTCTTACACCTTCTTTAAATATAAGATAACAAAAAAAAAATCATGATCTAAGTAATTTTAAAATCAACAATTTGGAAACAGGAGGTAGGAAATAACGCTGTAGCTAATGAACTTGGAAACACAAGGAAGACAAAGGCTTTTTTAGATCTCTGAAGCAACAACATTAAGTTTTCTACTTCAAAACTCCAGGGTACTGACATGATCCTCAGCCCTCTAAGTGGGTATCCTGAATTCTAAAGAATTCTAAAAAAAGGCAGAAACAGCAAGTATCTGGCAAACAGTATTACATGAAATTTATGTCATTTACAATAGATACAGCTATTCTAACATAAAAAAAATACTGCTTTTCAGAAGTTGGAAGATTATGGACTAAAGTCATTATTCAGCTGATAGTTTACTCCGCAAAATACAGGTAGCTGTTTCCAAGCACATTTAAGAAAGTACATTAAGCATCCCAAAAGAAACTACATACCATAAGTTAAACGTAATTCAATTGTACAGCATGTTAATAGTAGATAAATTTTGTATTAAAATTAAGGTGGGAATGTAACTGTATCACCCTCAGAAACCCCAGGATCTTCCATTTCTTCTGCATGGCAGGAAATACTCTGTTAAGTTTGTTGTATAAGCATTAGGCATTTGGAAACATATCTGAGTGCTACAGAGTATATTCGTGAGGACATGCTGGTAACATTTCAAGTGTTACACAGTTAAAGAAGGAAACAAAAGTAAAAACTCTACCATTACAGTCTTTCAGCTGCACTGTTATTACTTTCAAAAGCTGTTAGTCTAAAGCTGCCTTTGTTTGTAAGTATTCCAATTCCAGAACACCCAAACGTGTCTACCTGCTAACAAGCAAACTGCCATCAGATACTGCACACAAACAATGAAAACACACAGTGATATTCTTCTACATTCTATTAAAATTCTGAGAGAAACTAAAAATGAATTTTTTACCTTGATTAAAGACGTGACCACAATTGCACCAGCATTCACCATAGGGTTATGAGGTTTGTCTGTGAAATAAAGTTTTTAGTTACATGTATATCCAAAGGCACATCTGTCAAGCAAAACCAGTCAAAGGTTTAAGCAAAAAATGATAAATGTTAAATACAATTTAAAACTACAATGATGGAATACAAACTTTAACTAAAAATACTGCAATCTTTTTTTTTTTTGGCAATTCCAAGCAAAGTATTTTACATCTTAGAACAAACTCTGCCTAATGCTGCTTAACAATCCAGTAAAAACATCTGGTGAGATTTCTCTTCTATAAAATACTCAACCTTCTCCAGTGATCCAAGATTTGATCAATGTGGCATCAACAAGAAGAACCAACACCTCCAAGGGGCTTCCAAATTTTCTCCAAGTCTCAGTGATTTAAAATGTTCAAGAGGTTATCTAAAGAAATAAAATACCTCCCCAATTCTTCCATTTTCTTACTGCTGTACATAAATACAACAACCTGAGTCTTCAGAAATCAGAGGTTTCTATTGCCTTCTTCTGAAGTACAAATAATACTTTTCTTATTCTCATCAAGATTTAACATTTCAGAATTGACTTACACCTGCCATGGCTTAAGTTCCTTATTATAACTGAACTCCTTTTCATCAATACTTTTGCATCCCCCAGGAAGAACCATCATTAGAAATAAAAAAATCTTTATTAGCTGTCTACTTTTCCCAAATACAAGTTCTCATTCATCATTATCTATCTCCTAGTTTTCTTTTAAACTAACATTTTTGCTTTTAACTAGGACTTCACTTTTTGAGGGTTCCAGCGTCTGAAAAATTCTATCAATTCAGAATATTTCAATATTGTGACAAGTTTGAATTCTTCCTTTTATTTGCTGCTACTTCATCTCCAAATTTGTGGGGAAAAAAAAAGTTAAAATTGTCAAGCATTTGCTCTTTTACTATATAATATATACAGTAAAAGGAACTTTTTGATAACTTCCAAACTCTGCCTCCTTAGGGACCAATACCTCTGTGCTGTTTTTTAAGCTGCCAGAAGATGAATGACTCAGAACATCTCATACTGGAGGTCAGAAGGGACCTCATCTCATGCACCCTCCCACTCAAAGCAAGGCTACTGCTGAGGTTAGACCAGATCACCCATGGCTTTGTCTAGCTGTCTTGAAATCCTCCCAATACTGCAAACCCACACCCTCTCTAGTCATCCTCCTCCTCCCAGGAGCCAAGTTTACCTATCACCCCACCCACATTCCCTCGAGCCATGCATGATGTGGGACTGGTGGCCCTTGTTGCTTCTTTGGCTCCTACCAAAAGTTTCAGATCTCTTCCTAAAGCAGTAGCAGCAACTCATTTACCTCCCAGCAGATGCCACCCGCAAGGAGCTGCACTCAGTACGACAACGAGGAACGAAGGCAGATAGCACAATCGCAACAGTTCACAAAGAGGCAAACAGACTCATCTGTTTCTCTTCAAAAGAGGTATCAAGCTCTGGAGAGCTAACTGGCACACACTGCTAAACACGCATCCTAATCAAATAAAGGCAATGATTTACTTCAACTGAAAAAACCTTTTGTTATGTGGCATCCCTGCAAGTCTCTTGTCTCATCATATCATCCCATTACACCTCAGAGTCAATTCATCTTCTTACCCTTAATGAAAAGCACCACTCATAACAACCACTCCATTTCAGCTGGGATGCCCTGACTAGTCACAGCACTCCATCATTGCTCTCCTACATAAGCAACCCACCTAGCAGCCTGAAGAGCAAACACACTGTTCTGGTACAGAGCTCTGTCTGTACTGTGGGATGGAGATGCTTGTCTACAACATCTTTTAATGTAGGGAAGTTAGGGAATTTAACGGATATATCAAAGCTCAAAAGAAAACATGACTTATCTAGTCATCTTAAATCTCTCCTCTGGACACCACTATTAATCAGTGAAAAACATGTGTTCTTTGTAACTCAAATCTGCCAGACAACCAGTAAGACTGCTCTAGTAATGTGCCACACAGTTATGCCTTATGCTAACTAGACCTTTCCTTTGAGCTTGTAAACTCAAATTACACTGCTTTTCTATCACTGGTTCTTCTGACCCTTTTTGTCTACCACTGGCATTAAGCATTTCCAGCACGACTCAGGTTTGCAGCCTTTGAGCACAGAAAGCAGAAACTGCCACACGTGTGCAAAACTGATGTTTTAACACACAGGACAGGTGCACTGTGACAAGTTCCTTGTGAAAATGGCATCAGAACATGCTTGGGTAATGCAAAACCTAAAGTACTCCACCTCTGGCTAACAAGATCCCTCAGCAGCACAAGCCATTTCCTGCCAGACCCCCACTCAAGTACAACGCATTTTATCATTGGACTAGATTCTACCAAAAAATGCGACCACATCCTGCTAAAAAATTGTATCACTGGACTAACACTTCAAAAAACCACCATCAAAAGCTCACATACATGGACAAAAGACTTCGCTGTGTACAGATGCAGGTCTTGTCAGACATACTTCACTGCGAACTCACCAGCAGGAGGAATACTGCAAACTGACTCATCACCATAAAAAGTTAATATTCCTGATGATGTATATTTCAGACACATTTTACTATGCGAAATTCCCAAGCCACTAGCAGCAACTTTTAATTAGCATGACAACTGTTTTAATCATCTAGAAATCTGAACTGTGTGGTGGACTGTTTCCTTTGATTAAAAACAGTTTTAAAATTGAATATTCACACAGCTGCATAAGATTCCAAATTCACGTTGCACAGCACAGACCTTACCCAAAACATGAATGATACTTATCAACACTTTTTGTTCTGTCAGGATTCTCCACTATGATTTAAAACTACTTTAAATTCCTTCCAGTACTAGTAAACTAAGAAATACAAGAACTTTATATACAGTAGGTATGTAAAAAAAAAAACAACTTCAGATGCATGTCTAAGTAGTTCTCAAGTAGATGTATATCGCCTCATAAAATCCTAATTACAGACAAAATCCAACAGTTAGAAAGCCAATGGATTAAATGTATACATGGTATATTTTCAAATCTGATCGAAGTTGTTATGTTAAAGCTGCCAAATACGCTGCACGTTCAAACTTCACATCATTTTTATATATAAGCTGTAATCCCTTTTCCCCTCTTCCTCTTTTACTTGCAGAAATGCAGCTTCCCTTCCTCTCCCTGTAACTGACTTCCACTGTCTGCTTTCAAGACTGTATAAAACCATTGTAAATGTGAACAGCCCTTCAGCTAACACGTTTCTCAGGTCAGTTGTATCAGCCACACAGCAAACTTTAATAAAGTTTGCATCACTTGCATTAGTCTTCTCTATTCATTTCATGCACGCTGGGGCAACTTTTAATAACCCCAATTCCCATTATACTATGGTCTTAAACACTCTTAGAGAGTAACAGTTATATAAGACAGTCTAATCATTTATCTTCTCTCATCATTCAATTTTAAGACAGCAACACAGAGGAAAAAAGCTAGTAGACTAAGTCATTCCACTAAAATGAAAAACAGAAATACTATATTTACCCAATTAAAAATGATCCATTTTCACATTTTCAACACCAACTTTTTTTTTTTTTTTAAATATGAGAGCTTTCTTAGGACATGAAAGGCAGTTTTCCTACAGTTTGATGCTATATTTGAAAACCATTAGAAAAGCAAGAACACGACAGCAAGCCTGACAAAACACAGAATTCTCCATTAGTAAATAATAATGAAATACTAGCACGAGTAACATACTAAAAAGAAAAAAATGAACTGTCAAAATTCCATCTTACGTGCAAGTTTGGAAAAAGGATGTCAAGGTTTCTAAACAGAATTATGAGTTATAATTTATTACAAATATTGATACAGATATTCACAAAGACAGAATTCAATACAGTCCTCGACAAAAATATTTCAGTCTTATTAATTAAATATTAATTGGAGTACCATGGCAACAGAAACATTGCTCTTTTACTCTGAGTGAAAGACCTCCTGGAAGCATCTGTGTGTCAGAGAACATCCTGCACTTCCTCTAAGGCTACATGAGTCACCTTTCTCAGATTTTTACCATAATTTCATTCAAAATAGCACTTTTCACGCTTGTTTATTAATGCCATTCAAAAAAGAAATAATCTAGGTACTGTGCAAGATATTCTTGATAATGCATTCCTGTCACAGACAAAAAATGCGTCATTTTGAATCGCTAGCCAAATTCAGTCTGGAATAATCCATAGGAAGACGTGTTCAGTTTCACTTCTGTAAGCTAAGCAGCACTGGCCTTTGACATCAGCACCTGCTTCTCACAGTGCTGAGAAGCCAGGTGGTATACAGATTGCTTTTATATTTCTGCGACACTAACAGTAAGACTTTAGAGGATACAGGAAAATAAAAAAAATGGAAAAGAGTGTAGCCTGTTCTGTAATTTTCTGAAATTTAGTATTTGCCTTATTAAATATAAGGTAATTCTTACCATCTTCATTCAGGAACAACTTGTTGAATCTTAATCCACTAGGCTCTTTACCAACATATCTGTGCACATACTCTGTGCCAAGATCGTTAACAGCAATAGCATACTTCAAAGGTTTTACACAGGACTGAAGACAGAAAGGAACTTTGGTATCTCCAACAGAATGCCTGGGAAAAACACAGAAGAGGATGCTTAAATTGTCCCGTTCCCCAGTTGTATTCATTCATGAGTTTCATTCATTTCATTCATTTTTCAGCATACTAGGACTAGTAACAGGAACGTGCATCCAAAAATACAGTTACTTAAACTACATTTTAAAGAACAGAACAAAAAAGCTTTACAGTTTTAACATTTGCCTCCATACACTAAACAAGACAAAACTGGTCATTATTACAGATAAAACAAACTAAAAGCTAATTAAGAAATGGGTTTGTACCAGAACTCTAGTACCACAGTTATTCAACTGAATACAGTCAATCTGAATATAGCTCCTATTGATACTGATGGATACAGAAGCAAAAATGAGAGCCAATTCAGTTTCAGAATTCAAGGGCAGAAATTGAACTACCAGCATTTCTATTCCCTCTGATACTGGTGTACGTATTTCACTGAAATCATGAAATAACATCTTTCAGAAAGTTTACTTGCAATACCTAATCCAGACTGCTCGAGAGAATGACTCACACAAGCAGCATATGTCCCATCAAGAACAAAAGGTTCCCAGCTATCACATGTCTGATGGCAAAATCAGAAGTGTTATTGCTTTTATTTTTTTGCAGAAAATCTGAGAAATGTCCAAATAAATTTACAGAAACATTTTGGCATTATAAAAAACTAGTATTACAAAAGCTGTCATTATTTGCAATAACCAAATTGATGCAAATGCTAATTCAAGATATTCAGGATGAATGTTCTTTACTTTTCAAACTGTTTTATTATAGCTCAGCCATTTAAGTAAGAAGCTAAAATGGGGTATGACATTTCTCTTAGAAGATTAATGCATTTAAGAGGCACATCAAAAAACTTAAAATCATAGAATGGCCTGGGTTGAAAAGGACCTCTAGGTCATCAAGTTTCAACCCCCCCTGCTAAGTGCAGGGTCGCCAACCACTAGACCAGGCTGCCCAGAGCCACGTCCAGCCTGGCCTTGAATGCCTCCAGGGACGGGGCATCCACAACTTCCTTGGGCAACCTGTTCCAGTGTGTCACCACCCTCTGTGTGAAAAACTTCCTCCTAATATCTAACCTACATCTCCCCTGTCTCAATTTAAAACCATTCCCCCTTGTCCTATCGCTATCCACCCTCGTGAACAATCATTCTTGTATAACTCTTTGTTAAAGATTATAGACCATACAGTATACAGTCAAAAAAAAAGATCATAACAGATAACATTATAAAACGGCAGGGGGGTTGCAACTAGATGATCTTTGAGGTCCTTTTTAACCCAGGCCATTCTATGATTCTATGACCCCGAGTGCAAAGACATCGCAAGGCAGCCCAATGCTCTCAAGAACGTTCCATTCACCTGGGAGAAATTAAACACCAACGAATTCTGACACTCAGAGTACATGGTATGTCTGTATCAAACTGCAGTACAGCAGACAGATGCAAGCAAACGTGTATCTCACATCATCAGGTCACAAAGGTTGACTCGGTAGTTTACCTCACTTCTCATCTTGATGATGTGAGATACTGCTTTACACTTGGCTCATAATTTTCTGCTGCACTGAGTCATTGTCCAAGAAAAAAAATCACTGTAGCTATTTTTAAGACCTATACACACCCTTACAGGAGACAGTTTAGTAAATCTGAAGCAATAAAAAAAATCACAGTGAAGTTCAGTCCAGTTTCCACATATTCATTTCCTCTGTAAAGAATATTCTTGCAAAATTCTTCCAGTGATGTATAGTGATCATAAAAATAACAGAGTAACAACATTAAAAAAATTAATTCCTCTTTTGTGTTAAGTACATCACAACCTATAGAAAGTAATGTCTAGATCAAAGCACAGATACTATTAGACAAAGATCAAAGACTAATACTACATAAGCATCATCTCTATCTTGTCCTCTGGTAATCACCGAAATTACCCTCAGCTTTCTGTATTTGTTGTCAGCCCATAAGAGCAATACAACCCACCTTTACCTAGTAATTACAAATACCATTTAAACAACATTTTATAAAAACAAAAATAATTTAGCTTCAGCAGAATTTAAAACAAAGAAGAATAATGTGCAAGTAGATTTTACTTCTTCAACAACTCCTGCAACGTTTATTGTTTCCTCACAATGAGATACCAGGAAGTGCTCCATCTATCCAACAGTTTAACTTCCCGAAACAGCAAAATTTCCAAGTTAAAAATATACCTCTGCCCATCCACTGTGCAAAGTGACACACCCCACAAGTCAGGGCTGAACTTGGCCAGTTGTGGAATATAGTCAGCAACCTATCAGAACAAAAAACAAGAAGAGAGACGTTACTCCATCCAAAATATTTAGCTGTGTGTCTATGGTAATAAATGCATGTGAAAAGGACACGAGAGGTACAACTGTATTATCCCACTGGTCATCAGAAAGCAAACCTAAAACCTCTTCATAAATTGTTATACTGACACGATCATTATCAAATAAATTATTTTTCCAATGAAAATATAAACTTCAGCATGTTCTAAGAGCAACCTACGCCCACTTTTATGGCACATTTAGGATTTTCAAATTACAAAATTCTAACAAAGTTTGGGGTTTTCAATTAACCACTGAAAACAAGCACTTGCATAAACTTTTAAATAATTTAATAATTTAATAATATTTTTAATTTTAAAAATTTTTAATAATTTAATAATTTAAATAATAAATTGCATAAACAGTTAGAATTGTTTTTCTGACCTACAACCTGTCAGTTGTGTCAAGTAGCATAACTTTTATGGACTAGCTTTAGTAGCAGGTAATATAGCAGTTTTATAACTTGGATAAAATTAAGAAAGACCAACACTATTTTCTGTCTTCAGCCTGAAAACTTTAAAAGACTGTTAGAGGTATGGAGCTACATTTCTATCTTAGTTTACAAGCTGCAAAAGTTCAATTTTGTTTGCAACTATTTTCATCGAATTATCAGTTTCACATTTTGCTAAAAATGTGAAGAAAACTCCTCTACCTGAAAAAGAACAAACACATTTGGTTAATATCAAGAACCCTAGAGAAGCTTCAAGTTGAACTTATAAGCAACGTTACCTTTCCGCCAGATTGTTTTTTAGCACTTTCATATAGTTCATCAATGTGTGAAGTAAATGACATGAAATCCGGAATGACAAACTTCCTCCTGAAAGCTTGAGTAAGCAATACAATATTACTTTGTACACACCTGCAAAAAGTTAAAGGAAAAAAAAATTATTAGTAGTTGGACAAACCTGCTAAAATACAACTTATTTAAATGGTGTGTAATTGCTTCTTAAGGACTGACTGTCGGTCCCTTTAAAAATTTGTGCCAAAAAATAGGTCTTTATTAGAAGGAATTTTTCATCTCTATTTTTAAAAAATTATTTACAATTGTTTCAATACCTTCACTTCTATGTCTTTCTATTTTAAAGTTCTTATTTCAAGTTACAACTGCAGGGTTGTACAGCAAAGTACCACCAATTTCCCTTCAAGCAGCATCTAAACAAAGGGGTTCCACTAAAGCCACCCAGTTCTTTGGACCATCACAGGTGAAAGCTGCCTAACCCAGCCCTTGTTGAAAGGAGAGCAAGGAAGCTGCCAACAGACCAAACTGAAGTGAGTTAAAAAAAACAGCTAAAATAAAGAAAAATCAACACTGAAAAGTATTTAAAGTCCCTCACTTCAGACTCTCGCCGTTTTTGCTTTATTTTAACCTAGAATACAATCACTTCATCACCCACACCCTCCAAACATCAGCCCATCACAGACATTTACAACCAACGAGGTAAAATGGAAAGGACTTTATCTAGAAGAAACAGAGGAAGTGGAGGTTGGGAACACAAGGTGAGACAAGCTGTGCAAAGTGCTATGTCTGTGGGAGGGGGTGAATGGGAGGCAGGGATGGGAACTGGGAGCTGTTATCACACAGTTAAAGCATGGCCTGATAAAGGGGATTAACAGCCCCATCCCAGTGCAAGAAAGGGAAAGGCAGGCTTAACATCAAATTAACACATCTGTGAACATTCTGCACCTTCTGGTAGCGTTTACAAAAGCAGAAGAGGGTTGTTATTTCAGACAGATGAGAAGTCGAGAACATCCTATTCTAGGAACAGCCTATTCTAGGAAGGAGAACTTAACTCTTCAAACTAGGAGTTATTCATAACAGTTGAAGATTACATCACTTTGAACACAACTTCCAATAATCCCATGACTAGAAATCATCATCAGGTCAGAATAAAGTTGTATGCAGATGACCAAGCAAACAGAATTATCCTCCCTTTGCATCCCCCTCCCTTTTTAGAAGCTTCACTTTCAATTTCAACTCCATTGTACTTTGAAGACTTTATTGCAAATTCAACTGACAACCATTCCAAATGCTGGCCTGCCCTCCTCTCCAACAGTGAAAGAGAAATAGCAGAGAAGTTTCTTGTACACAAGATGATAATTTGAGAATTGCTCTGCCTGTAATAAACTCTTAGCCTACACCGAACAGCAATTTCAGCTGGTTTTGTTGTGATTTGTCATGCTCATCCACCCCCTTTTCACACAACCTGCCAAAAACCTGCCCATTTTTGCTCCCAGCAGCCTTCCTGCAGGTGGTACAACCCCTTTTCAAAAGTAATTAAAAGCAATTATGACAGCCACGTGTGCAGAAGGAAGAATATACATGCACATTAAGCTTAACTTTCAGATGCGCTTCAGCATTATCTGTATCACCTAGACAGCATTAAGTACGCTTATAATGAAGTTTATCTAAATCTAGTAGAACAGCTCAAGAACGCAGAGCATGAGCAACATGACAATAGAAAGCAGCATGCAGTGAAAAACACTCCTCTGGTATCGCATTACATTGCAGAAGCAACAGAAAGGGCATTTTTACACTTTCTAATTTACACCAAGTCTCGCTTCAATAATTCAATTGCTTTAAGCTAGAGACTGACTGCAGAAATCACTATGCTGGTTAAGAACTTCGATGCATTTCTGCAAGTTATCATTCCCAGTCAACTGCTAAGGTCAGTGTCTCCTTAATCCAGGTAAATTGTATTAATTCAGGCACTAAATACAGGGGTTCAGTTAATCTAGCCAAGTATTCCAAACAACTACTGCATCACAAAACAGCAGGGGTCTTAGTGAGCTCCAGTTATGTGGCAGTGGTACTTTCAATCAACAGAGGACATTCATCTTGCCAGCTTCTGACATCTCCTCCCCAGTGGAGCCTGTAGATGGTTTATATTCCAGGTTACCCTTCAGAGAATGGCTGAGGCTCAGAAGAAATAGAGCGGTACAAAAACTTCAAGAACAAGGTAGCCTTTATTACGTACTGCATGTATGAATAGTGTTCAAGGTAGGAATGCTACCTTCCCATCTCAAATTTCCATTTTCCCAAACTTTTTAATGCCAGCCTAACAATGCGGTTGGGTTGCAATACTATCACATTGCTGTTCATGTGAGAAAGAGGTCAAAATAAAGCAAGGTAGAAAAGACAATAGCATGGTTAGCAAGGACTCCGAATAACCTGTAATTTTGTCTCTTTCTGGCATGTGATGCATTTGCATGCGCTTTATCAGGGATGTGCATTTCAGAGGAATGCACTGGTATTGCACTTCAACAAGCAATTTTCACTCAAGGGTAAACTGAGGATTAAGTTCAATGAACTCCCATCAGAAAGACAGATGAGCAAAGAAAATAGGTATTCATAGATGAATCTCTCGTGAATATTTTAGTGACAAGTAAGAAATCACTGCATCTGTTTTCCAAAACAGAATTGTAACTGACTTGCTTACTTCATCCCTGCAAAGGACAAAACCGTCAAGTTCACAACACACCTCACCTCAAACAAGTGCCCTTCAGCTCCCTGCATTCCCCACAGTGCTCTAACAGAAGACTGAGATTCAAGTCTTATGACCTGTAATAACTTTGCATAACCTGGAAGCCATGGCCTGGGTTTTGACTTTTCTTGAAAAAAAAAAAATCTTTGGTCCGTAGCATGAGATTTTGATCATTTTGTTTCTTCTATTACGAAACTTGTCATCTTTATCCCTTCTCTTTCATGTTCTGGCTCCCATTGCCAATTATTCCTTTCCTAAGGAAAGCAGGTATCTGCTAAAACAAGATACTCTGAACTCATGGATTTTGAGGAAGTGCTAGGCTAGCTCTACAGCAGAATGGGAACTTATCAGATCTTTCACATCCAAAAGCTTTAGAATAAGCACTACGTGAAGCTCCAGTTCCAACTAGGAAGACTAGGTCTGCGAAGTGTTCAATATATTTAGTCATTTTAGAAACAAATAAATAAAACTTCTTTAGAAAAAAAGAGGTATTTATAGTAATAGAGCAAAAGACCTCTACAGATTCTATCAATAGCTTTCCATTTCCTCAAACAAATAGGATGAAAACATTTATTAATACCTGGGTTAAGTATATCTAATATTAAAGTTTTCCCCAGGATTTGCTGTCCAGATTTAGAGAGCAGCACAGCTGTTCCACAGGAAATAGATAAGCCTGTTTGAGATCCAGTAACAGATGCTTAGAACAGAACAGACCCAGATTGCTGCTTCCCACCAGCAGATCAGAGGAGATTTGGCTAGCAAGACCACAATTTCAGGTCAACAAAACAGGACAGACGGTACCTTGTGACAACGAGTGAGTCTAAAAAGCCCAGTTAATATGAAAAAGAATGAAGTTCAAACTTATAACTGTTACTCAATAGCTACCATCCCATTCAAGTTTGCAACCTTTTTGAAACAACTCCATTATGCTTTTCCCCTTTTTGCCATACATATTGATTAATGTATTGCTAGCTAAGCTAATTTGTTTAGCAGCTCAAGTTTTATCTGTATGCTTTATTAAGTAGTACCATAGTTAAAGTATCAAAAAATGTGAAGCATACCACCAGCTAACTGGAATGCAGCACCATTTTCAGCATGCAGGCTTTTCTCAGTGATGCATCAGGCTACAAAGAAAGACTATTATGCTACACTGATGCAACAAGAACACCTGCTTCAAGAAAATAGCAAGCCTTGTGGCTGAAACTGGTCCACATAGTCTTCACTTCCAGAACCTCTGGGGATGGAAGACGAGAAACGGGAATTGTTCTGACCATAATATGGCAATTGCCTCCAAATTTTTGTCTAAGATGGAGAACACTGAAAAGCCAGAAGTCTTCAAAATAAGGCAATCTAGTAAAACTAGTAAAAAGGTGTAAAAACTTTTGTTACAATGATAGATAGCACACATGCACAGCCTAAAATACTTCACAGTTAATTTGGACTGGGCTTGATTTAGTCAAGTTTATGCTATGACCACTCCCCGTAATTTCTCCTTGATGTGCATGCGTACGTGGAGCGCTATTTCTTCTCAAATATCGATGTGAGTGTATATATATACCCACATATTTATATTGATATATATATACACACACACCAAACTGACAGAAGAAGGAACACAATACACCATTAATTTAAAAACTAAAAAAAAAAATACTTGTACAGAACACAAATGTATCATTTTGAAAGAAGTAAGCTCTTAATGAAAGAAGGAACTTTTAGATACTGCATCATTTACCCTGCAAATGGAAGAAAAATGGACTCAAAAACAGACTACAAACTTCACTTCAAGATTTAAGAGCACCTAAAGTTATAATCTTTTGGCACACAAAAACCATTAATAGGGGAAGTGAAGGAGTGTGCCTGGAAGGAACCGAAGACAAGCTGAACAGTGCCTATATTGTTAGCTAAATGACCACAGACTTCTCTTAAACTATCACTAAAATAGGGCACATAAATCTTCTCCAAAACAGATCAAAGCGGTGTCTGCAGCTCTCATCTCAGTAGAGCAGAGTGAAGTTTAGCTTCGCTATTTTTCATATATTCACTTAGAATTATCTACATACGTGCTCTGGCCTCCGTGCCAGAAATGCTCTGAACTACACAGAAGTGATTCCTTGGACTCCAGATTAAAAGCAGAAAGACAGAAGATTTACGTACTCATTGAAAATAATCCACACTGCATCCATTTCTTTGCCATCTGAATAAGAATTGGAGGATGGGGTCAGGTATACGTGCAGGTATACAATAAGTGTTTATGAGTATCACAACATCTGCCCGCTGCATGAAGCCACAGAACAAGCTTTTATAAAAATATCAACAGTAGGAGCATGTGCTTGAACCCCTCCCTACTACACAACTACACACTGTCGGTCTCTCCCAAGACAGATGTCAGTAACACACACAGAACATTCATTCAGAATTGTGCAGTAACACTGACAACAAAGCTTACTTTTTAAAAAGGTCTTTGTCCAGCATAACACCATCGGAAGTTGTTTGAAGGGTCAGTCTTAACATATCCATGCACTCTTTCAACCTGGGATCCGATGTACGTAATCCTGTAGATTTGAGTGCCTACCACAATAAGACAGTAATTACTGAAATGAAGATGTACACTACTACAAAGAAATTCTCTGCTGTTCAGTCCTATTCATTAATGTAAAAAGTATCTGCCACAGCATCATCAACATCAAAATATATGTTAAAGGGTTACTATGGTTTGGATTGAAATCCACGGTGATCCAACTGCATTTTCTCCAAGCACAAACACCACTAAGCCCTGCCACAGACACAGATGTTTTGAAGCATATTCTCTTGCACAGCGAATAAATGAATAACAGCACTAGAATTCTCATTTAATTATACAAACAGCACTGGGGAAGGGAAAAAGTTGCATCCCTTGTAGCAGCGACTCATTTATATTCTTGCATCCAGAATGTAAAAAAAAAAAAAACCACCTTGTATCAGTTAGCTTTCATACAGTGTCCTGGAACAGTAAACTTACAGTTATGAATTTATGCACTGGTATTTTCTCTTGTCCTTCTGCAATAGTGTAGAAGAGCAGATCTTCCAAGCTAGGAAGGAGACCTTGCTTCACTTTACTAAAAACAAAAAACAATACACACACACATAGATCAGTTCAGTGAGTATTTTAGTTTATACGTTTACATTATTTTCAAGGAAACATGTTTTAACTACCAATGTAACTACTACTATTAATTTCAAAGAATTTTTTTTTAAATCAACAATCAGTGTTAATTCAGCTTAAGGTAGAAAAATCTCTAACACTAGATGTATACATATGACACTTTAGAGAAGTAAACACACTTTTAACACACACATTTTCACTGACAAATTTCTTTCTAAGATTGTATTTAGAAATTCTTTGGGGCAGATTCACTGCATTTCCTTCTGCTTGATGTTGCAGAGGACAGAAGTGTTACTTGCATAGAGGATAAAAAATGTCTCAGACTCCACGACTTGCATGCCTTCTAACAGAGCTCAAAGAGCAGACTGATGCAAGAGTTTCACAGACAAGAGAAGGCAAGAGGTGATGCACACGTATTATTTTCTTCAAAATAATCCTATTTTTAGGATCTCCCAGGAGTACCCTGTCCTTCTGGAAGCTTATGTAGGCCACATCAGTTGTAGCGAAAGCAAGTGAAGCCATCTGCAGCATAATCCACTAACAGGAACCATCTCAGGCACCAGAAGCAGCAATGCAGACAGTGTAAGTTCCGTGCAGTACAGATAAATCTTCAACAGTCAGTATGTTTATCACTACCATACAGCAGCCCTCCCACTCTTCCATGTGTTAACTACCAGGTGTACTTCTTGTACGTCTGTACTGGTTCCTAACTTAGCTTTCCTCCAGGTCTCACTTAAAATGGAGAGCTATCAGATTCCTCCCAGAAAAGCACGCTGTAACACAGATCTGCCTTCAGCTCGCAGCTTCACCTTTCTGTGATACCATACAGTTCCCCTGCAGCAGGTCACAGCGCAAGGCTGAGTCAATCCCTTGGCTTCCTGCAAGCCCTGCTCTGTGACATGCAGCTGGAAGGCTGCTCTAGGAACGTATGCTCCCAAAGGGCTACAGGCAACGACAGCCAAGGGCTCCATATCTTTTCTTTTAGTACCCTCAAGCACTGACGTCAGTTTCAACACAGCCAGTGTAGCGTGTTGATGCTTCAGGAGCAAAAAGAAAAAATAAGAAGTTCCCATGTAAATATAAAGGGAAATGCAGAGTATGCAGTCTCACATTATGATAGCCATTAATTTTAAAGCTCAGTCCTATTATCTAATAACATTGAGAATACTTTGTTACTATGCGGTAATACATACAAGTTATTGCTTGAGACTTACTACATAAAAGCAGACCATTCTGCGGCATTTTCTCTATTTCTATAGTTGTATGCACACACACACAAGAAACAAGTTGAACTCCTGGCCAGGATAGCCTTCCCAGCATCAACGGCTCCTCACACTGCAGTGAGACTATCCACGGGGCTGGAAACTGCAGAAAGCAGCCCTGCAGCTGAGCGCAGAATGCAGGCGGCCGACGCAGCCCTGCAGACGGGCGCTACACCTCCTTCTTCTCCCAGCACTCACTCACTGTAGTTCAACAACAGGTCACACTCATGATTCATTATTTTTAATAAAAACCTGATTATCTCCATATACCCTCTTAAACGTACGGCAACCCTTTGGTTGTGCTCGCCTCCCTCCTTTCCTCCTAACTAGCAGTTAGAACCAGCAGTAAAAACCTCACTTCTCATTTTCCAAATACGCTGTACTTCCACACTCCAAACAGAAGACAGCTTTGTAAGCCCACAGAACTCTCCTTGTCTTCCAGCCTGGATTTTTTTTAAAAGCAGTGCTGGCTGACTAATGCACAGACAGCCTGGCAACTCAACCTCGGCGGGCGTTTGCAGCTACCTCAAGCAAACACCCTTTTTCCTAAAGAAAATTCACGTCTTCCACGCAGCGCACCGTGCTGCTCATCTTTTGAGAGCGGAACGCCCAGACCCAGCTGGCAGAACCAAACCAACCCACACACGGATCGAACTCTCCTCCTGCAGCAGCATCGCAGTTCAGCAGCTATCTACTTGTTGTTTTAGAGCCATGCAGGGTTACAAAGCCACTCAACGGCCCTGCGCTTCACCCACGTATACAGAGCATTTAACTCAGCTCCCCGAGGTGCTGAGAACTACTTGATGTTTTACAGAACATCTATGCAACAAGACTTGTTACCGGCCTGCCAGAGCTCCGAGAGAGGAAACCTCCCTGTTCCACTTGGATTCGGGATTACTCCAAACACGGAACTCCTCTCTGGAAGATTGCAGAAAAACAGACAAAAGCTTTAGATGGGTAACCAAGATTTTTATCTGCTTTTTTCCATCTGTTAAAGAGAGATGCAGCTTTCACAGCGCAAACCGAAATAGTTTCCATATCTTTCACATCTGCTGCTGTTCAATATTGGGTCAGTCAGCTCAATTTAACAATGGCTCTGCACCGGCTGCCAAAGCAAAGAGGACGGCACTCGATATATTTACAGAAAATTGCTCTGTGTCAAACAGTCCATCTTTTGATAAAGTTTATCGGTTAAACAGAGGTGGAAAGGCTTGCTCTGCAGTTTGTCAGGTCACTGATGTCAGTAACCGATGTTTGCTTTACCTAAAAGCGGTATTTTGGCACTGTGAGCACACTTAGTAAGATTGCGCTGTTCAGCGCGGGTTGGAAAGAGCCACGTTTTTCACATCAAGGGAACAGCCAAACTACAGTGGAAATTCCGGTTTATTTCATTATGTCGATAATGGCTTGATAAATAATAGAAAAAACGGAAATAACCAAAACCAGAAGAACAATTAGCCTTCTTTAGCAGTACTGCAACTTTTGAGCTAGATAGAACGTCGCAGGATGCTCCACACTGTTCCTTATGTATCAAGATAAATGGAATGTAGGAATTCCAAGAACAAGGCCTTCACAGTCCTTACTCCTCCCCCAGTTTTCCCTTCTGCATCAGTACAGTGCTTGTACCGGACTCCGTGGAGGATTTTATTCTAATCGAAGTTGAACTGCGATTCTAATCAAGAGGTTAAACATCAAATATGGTGGTTGGCTTCTCATTTCAGACAGGACCTTCAAACAGCTGGACAGTGGCTACCAACTCATTTCATACAAGGAGAGCAACAAAAATCAAGGAGCCCTTGTCCTTGAAAAACATTCCTACCTCCAGGCACAACCAGCAAAATGCAGAATGGTGTGTGCAGAACAAAAAAAAGATACGAAGACATATCAAGGCTACTTGTGGATCACACATTACTAACCAGAAGGCACAACCAAAAGCTGCCAGGGTCGCCATCTGTAGCTCAATATGAAGCAGGCAGGCTGCAGAAGCTGTCACGCCGAGTAGTAGCTGCTGTCCAGTTGGACAGCAAGCCCCCCAAGCCGCAGCAGGGAACCATTTACCTGACAGCTCAGAAGACCCAGAGAAAGCCGTACATTTGTAACCTTCAGGCCAAAGATGGCCATGCCTGAATAGATGTCAAAGCACTCCTGGTGAAACCAAAAACTGTTGCTTCAAAAATCTTTCTCTGAGAAGTTTCGGGTTTAATGAAAACTCCCAACAATTTGATGCACCTACATAGCTGAGCACAGCGAGATGAACTGCCTAACGTACAGCGATTCCTCTGGAATCTGGACTGAGTATGAAAGCAAAAAAAAATTCAGAAAATTATCTCCATAATTCACCCCTGGCCTTGAAAAGAAGCACTAGCACTCTCTAGTGATTCCAAGGAAAAAACATTAAAATGGTAACAACTCTTCTGTTAAGCATTCTGCTGGATTCCTTATACTTGTATCAGCATTACCACAAGTCAGCAACACTTCAAAATTCACTGTCGTGCTCCTCCTCCTCACCTTACTACATGCCCACATAATTCAGAAGTAGCTTATACTAAGGCGAACTATACATGATCCTATTACTGTCCAGTATAAAATGCAAGAAGGAAAATACAGTTGACCGAAAGCAGAAGTAGACACTATCTAATGTTACACAAGATTATACTTTGATAATTTAGAACCGCACTTGGACATTGTGTTTTAAACACTTAAGCATGAAGCAACAATTACCTTCTAATCCACAACCTTCAGTCAACAGAATTACCAGTCTGTGACCGCTTTCTCAGTTTAGCCTCAAATGTTTCTTCTTCTCAAAACATACCAAGTCCTAGGTAAGCCCACGGAGCCCTCTCAGCCAGGGCCCCCTCCACTCACCAACTCAGCGCAGCCCTTGCAGCGCTGGATGGCACCGCGCTGCAGCCAGCAGAGCACAGCCTGCACTCACCCAGGCCAGCTGTTAGCACAGAAACCTGTCTGCTGAAACACTCTTCTTCAGCACCCTGCATTTTGTCTTAATACAGCAAAGACTTCCACGTGTGAGGTACCACGTACAAACGCTTCAGTAAAATGTTTGCAATCCTGCAGTAAGAAGAATTAGAATAAGCATGGCCAATGTGCCATCAGGAATTCCTGCCCAACCTGAACTGCGAAGGAACAGTTTCCAGCTTTTTTCTTGTTCGTAACTACATGCTGTAGGTTTCATGCAATCATCCTTTGCTTGCTATGCAGGAATGCCCAAAGCATGACTATCTGACTTTCACATACTTCTGTCAAAGGCCAAAAATATGAGAATTGTTTAACTGGTTTGTGACCACGTGTCAGAAATTCCATGGCTCCCCTAACTGACGCTTGTCAGTCGGAGCTGTTCTAAAAGCTCAGTTTAAGGAAGCACTACCTCTCTGAGAAACCACCTTTGCAACATCCTAAAAACCCCACCACAGATGCAATACTGGGGCTTTTTTCTGTACATTTTTGATGGCAATGTCTGTGTTTCTCATTGAAAGTGGAAGTATGTCTTCAGGCCATGCCTACTTGAGGCACAGCCAAAAATGTTTTTTGTTCCAAAGCATTACACGTAGAGCTAATTCACACAGGAGGCTAACTGATGAAAGATAGTATAACTATAATAATACATCTATGTGCATTATACCTTACATGGTTCTATAATCCAATGCGCATGCACGATTAAGGAGTCTGCTAGATGAAATTACAAGCAACACCTTCACAGCAGCCCATATTTCAACGCACAAAAGGCTCGGCCCAAGCCCAGCAGCTATGATATTTGGTGGGATGAGGGGGAAAAGAACAAGGGAGCTTTTCCCCCTGCCCACAGGCAGGAGCACAAGTTCACACCAAAACCCCTCTCTGAAGCAGAGCTACGCACAAGCCAAGATCTGCAGTTTCTGCCTGACCTCGTGGAATTTCTTCTGAGTTCCTTTTAGCATGAGGCTAATGAAGGCATGGCTGCGCATTAAAGCGAGGCACTCTTTCCTCGTCTCACTTCCTCTTTGGCTTCTCTTCATCTAAATAAGAGGTACGGCAAAGCCAGGGAAAGGAGCTCGGTGGTAGGTTTTAACTAGGCCACCCCAGAGGCAGCACTGAGAAGAAGCATAGGTCACCTATGAGACAGGAGAGGGGCATGTTCCAAGCACACCCAAAAGAAACGCATCTCCACGAGGCGTGCAGTTATCTGTGCAACTTAGGAAAGGCTGAGCGCAGCCCACGTTCAAAAAAACCAAAGTGAATGGCCGGGGGT